>NC_067476.1:74382240-74401536 GCF_947179515.1 Apodemus sylvaticus
TGGGTAAATACTTCCAGAGATAGAATTCACACATTCATTCAGGATAATAAGAACTGGAAAGTAGCCTGAATAGCCAATAAGAGGAACTGATGGATTATTCCCTGAATGTCCATTTGATGGAATGTATACAAACATTAATGATTGGAAGGAAAGTATATTAACGATATAATGCCAAGTGAAGAAATAAAGCTACAGTGGTGTGTGGTCCATGATTCAGTTTTCAAAGGTGCATGTATAAATAGACACATTTCAGTTCTAGGGGGAAAAGCAAGAAGTGTTTAGTGTAAAGAGTATCTCTGGACAGCAGAAATATCTCTTTAGTTTTTCTTTCATAGGATGTGTGAAATATATGTGTGTTCATGTGTGTTGAGTGCAGACATCAATGCAGAGAGACATGTATGGAGGTCAGAGGTCAGACAAAAGCCTTTAGTGCCAGTTCTCTGAGACAGGTTTCTCTTGAGATGGGATCTCTAGATTGTTGCTGCTTACACCAGGCTATCCAACTTCCGGGGGATTCGCCCTCCCTCTGCCCCACATCCCCTTGTAGGTCCTGCAGTGTAGGGTCTCTTCAATTACAGACCTGGTCCTCTGCGTCTGGTGTGCCTGAGTCCCTGGAATCCGACCTCATGTCCTCTGACTTGTACGTCAAGCCCTGTGCCACAGAGCCATCCCCCCCCCCCCCACCATATTGTTTAGTTTTGATTTGTGATCCTACAAGCTAGGAAAGTACAGAAACTGAAGAACGGCAGGGAGAACCCAAGGGCGGCAGGAATTTGGAGCACAGTGAGGGCCGGGCTCCTGAGCTGTGGCTGCTCTGGTCTGGTGGTTAAGATGTACACCAGTTTAAAGTGCTCCAGTTGTCCACAGGCAGCAACTATCATCTTGCTGGTTTGTGGCTCTGGGACCCAAAGACCACAGACTTCCCATCCAACCTCCAGGGCTTGGCAGTGTGGATGAAAATCTGGGACACATTTGTGTGTGGTCTGGCATTTTCTATGGACAAGATGCCAGGACCTGTCTGCTTCTGGAAGAAGTTCTCACCATCAAATATCTCCCTGTAGATGGAATTGCCACCATGCACGTGAGGTGACTACCCTGGAATGTGGGTCCTGGGGTGCTTCTAGGAAAGCATGGTCCCTTATAAACAAGTCATTTTTCCTCCAGTACTCAGATTCCTCTGTTATCTTCCAAACCTGTGAACAGCACTAAGGAGGTGCAGGCCAGAGGCTCTCAGCTGACAGCAACGTCCAGTGTTTTGAAGATGACCCTGGCTGGCAGAGGGATGCCACCAGATTACCACATCTAAAAAGACACATCTGG
Organism: Apodemus sylvaticus; assembly: GCF_947179515.1. Taxonomy (NCBI): domain Eukaryota; kingdom Metazoa; phylum Chordata; class Mammalia; order Rodentia; family Muridae; genus Apodemus; species Apodemus sylvaticus. Next base: position 74,383,561 of record NC_067476.1, read on the forward strand.
GGCATGCTTTTTTAAAAATTTCCCTCCCATTTCTTTGCTTTTTTGAATATTCTAATATTTCTTCAGAGAAGAAGTATTACTTTTGAGATTAAAACATTGTCTCAGTCAGGGTGCACAGACATCATGACCAAGAAGCAAGTTGAGGAGCAAAAGGTTTATTCAGCTTACACTTGCATGTTGCTGTTCATCACCAAAGGAAGTCAGGACTGGAACTCAAGCAGGTCAGGAAGCAGGAGCTGATGCAGAAGCCATGGAGGGATGTTACTGGCTTGCTCAGCTTGCTTTCTTATAGAACCCAAGACCACCAGCCCAGGGATGGCACCACCTACAAGGGGCCCTCCCCTCTTGATCACTAGTTGAGAAAACGCCCCACAGCTGGATCTCATGGAGGCACTTCCCCAAACTGTGATAACTCCAGCTTGTGTCAAATTGACACACAAAACCAGCCAGTACAAACATTCTGAAAGCAATTTTAATAGGCATAATTTAGAGTGTCTTTTATCAGACATCTGGTGGACTTTCCCAGTGCCCAAGCTGGCTGCACTTGCCTGCTTGGGTCTGGCTGAGATCTTTGGCTATGGTTTCCATTTGCCCAGTGTGAACTACGGGATCGTCCCGCTCACTTAGACTCAAACGCTCTAGGACTGTTTATCTCTTACCACCTCAGCATCGAGTTCTGGCTTCCCATTCCTGGCCTTTGGGGGAAATGGGCTGTAGCCAGGACCCAAGATGAAGGCGTGGTCCTAAACCCTAGAGGCTCAGAGGCTCAGTGACATGGATGCTACACCAATGTCCACGACTACCAAATGTGAGCAGTGGCCCTGTCCCCAAAGGGCAGGTCCTCTTGTTGTTCTGCAGATAGACTCAGAATTCATAATCTGGCCATGCACTGCCTCACCTGTAAATCCACCCTTCCTACTAGTGTTGGCTGACAACTGGGCACATCTCATGGTCCCCGTGAGGAACTGACTAGATTGCAGTGGCCTGTGGCCATGTCTGATGTGAGAGGGTCCAGGCTACTATAGGTGACATCATCCCTATGTGGTAGGCCTGAGCTATATAAGAAAACCAATGGGATATGAGTCAGAGGGGGGGGGGCAAGTGGTATCCCTCTATGGTTTCTGTCCCAGTTCATTCTAAGTTCCTTGCCTGACTTCTCCCAGTCATGGATTGTGACCCAGAAGTGTAAGACAAATAAGCCCATTCTTTCTCCAAAAAGCTTTTGAACAGTGTTCACAGTATCAGAAGAGAACTAGAATACCACTCATCTTTCCATCTAGATTATAATAAGGGAGATGTGTAGGTCAGTCATGGCTGCGAGTGCTGGACAGATCCCTGCTCATGAGATCAGGTTACCTGAGTGAAGTTAATGCCCTAAGATACCATTTTCGAAGGGATATGTAAACACAGATAGGTCATTTCACTTGCCCCAGGCCATGAGCTAAAATCTAGCAGAGCGAGACCCTACCCCAGGGCCTAACACCTGATCATGAGGTTGTGCTGTTCCAGAGGCTACATCATCAGCTCCTGGAAGGGCTGGCGGGTCTGGCTGCCCCTCGTTAGTATGAACTGTCCTTTCCTGGCTTGTACACCTGCCATCTCTTACTGTGCGTCTGTTTTCTTCAATGCTCCTCCAGGGACTTGGAGTGACCCCGCAGCTGGCTCCCTCCTTCTCCTCGCCCAGCTTCCGGTGGCATTTCCCAGGGCTATTCCAGGAAGGGGGCGTGTCCACATACCAGGAAGGTGGACAAAGATGGATGATTACAGTCGACACAGGTCTCTTGCATCTAGATCTGATGTGGCTGTGAAGACAACCCATTCTCTGGACCCTTCCCTCTCTGCAGAAGAGCACACCTTGCTTCTCTCTCTCTCTCTCTCTCTCTCTCTCTCTCTCTCTCTCTCAATTAAGCAGACTTTAGGGGCATTAGTTTACCAAAAAATTGAGCAGAAATGACAGAGAGTTTCCAAATGCCCCTCCCCCTCCTCTCCTCCAACCCTCCCCCTCCCGCCTTCCCGGGTCCTATCATTATTACCTCCAATTGGTGACGTGCACTGGCCACGGTCAGTGAGCCGATACTGACTCGCTGCTATTAACCGGTCTAGAGCTCACCGTGGCGCTCACAATTGAACAGCATATTCTCTAAGTTTTGACACATGTGTAATGATCCGTTGCCCCACTAAAGTACTGCGTAGAATAGATTCACTGCCCTGAAGACGCCCATCCATCTCTTGCTTCCTCCAGGCAGACACTGGTCCTTCTACTGCCTCTGAAGCCCTCTTTCCCGAAATGTGACACAGCTGAAATGACACAGGAAGCAGTTCCCCCCCCCCCAATGCCTTGCCCCCCCCCCAGACCTGGCCTTTGCTCTTAGAATAATCTCCATTCCAGTCCCTGCTCATCTTTTCCCACCTCAGTAATTCCATGGTGCTTTGTTTTGTTTGGGGTTTTGTTATTTTGTTTTGTTGTTTTGTTTTGTGACAGGGTCTCACCATATAGCCACAGCTGGCCTGGAACGCTGTGCAGTGGTTCTCAACCTGTGGGTCATGACCTCTTGGGGGGGATCAAATGATCTTTTCACGGGGGTCACATATCAGGTATCCTGCACATCAGATTCATAGCAGTTGCAAAATTACAGGTATGAAGTAGCAAAGACATAATTTCATGGTTGGGGGTAGGGGTCAACACAACAAGGTTGAGAACTATTGTTCTATATAGACCAGGCTGGCCTTGAAATCAGAAGGATCTGCCTGCCTCTTCCTTGAATGCTGAGATTAAAAGCTGTGGCAGCACACCAGGTCTCTTGGGCACTCTGAATGTCTGTGGACTTCGGACATTTGGCCTTACCAGCATGTGTCTTCCACGCTAGGCCTTGTCTTTCCCTTTTCACAGAGAATTCACATTTTATTGTCTCTAAATAAATTTGTACTGGAACACAAACGCAATTACTCATGTAGAGATTATCTAGATACTTGCTCAGGATATCGGCAGAGCCACCCAGAGCCTCGGAGTGGAGAGCCTGAGTATTTACTAGCTGCCCTTTACAGCTAAGCTTGCGGACCCTGAGTTAAGGCTTGGTTGGCACCTATTCACTTTTTAACAAGTCTGTCTTTCCCAGAAAAGTAATTTCCATGGTTGGCAACAGCTGATCAAACTCCCTCTGGCAGGGCTGAGTGTGTGTCTAATCCGGGCCTCTTCCTTCTGTATCATTGCTTTAGGGTGGCTTGATGTTGATTCCAGATGGTGTTGCTCTCGTCCCAGTGAGTGAGGAGAACATGGCTGGGGCACGCTGGGCAGGCAGGGACACACTGGGCAGGCAGGGACACCCTGGGCAGAGATGGACACCCTGGGCAGAGATGGACACCCTTGGCAGGCATGTACTGGGCAGGGACACACTGGGCAGAGATGGACACCCTGGGCAGGGACACCCTGGGCAGGCATGTACTGGGAAGGGACACCCTGGGCAGGCATGTACTGGGAAGGGACACCCTGGGCAGGCATGTACTGGGAGGGATGGGGCTATCTTGCTTAGGTTTCCTCCCTCTTCCTTCCTCCATCTTCCTTTCTCCCACCTCTAGGGATGGGCCGGTTACTTCTCACTTTCCCATGGAGGACCATGTCTTCCCACTGCTGCAAGTTAATCAAACACATCTCTGTCCTTAAAAACTATCAACACTGGAGAAGCAAACAAAGAGGCCTTCCCTCCAAAGGAGGTGCCCAAGCCTGCATTCCACAGAACTCAGCCTCCTCTAGTCTACCTCAGGGTTGGTCTTCCTTCCCGTCCTTTTTCTCCCCTGACAGTGGCCCTCTCCAGCCAGGGCGCCCTCTCCTGGGCCCCACACCATTTGCCGTTTGCAATCTCCAGGGAGCCTCTGTGTCTTGCTTCTGGATTTTACACCCTGGTAACATTTGTTCTTCTTTCCTCCTTTCCAGTAAGAGGGCGGATGACAGAGGCAAGACTCATGGAAGGATGTTCCAGCTTTTCCCTGCTCCCTAGAGCGGCCACGGTGTAAGAACAAGAGAATGAAGACATCTCCACACGGCCCGCCTCCTGCCTGGTGCTGGTGACCGCTGCCATCAGCACCTGATGTAGACCCATGGTCTCAGCTTCAGAAGAGTCCTGTCAGCTGGGTTCCCAAGTATTGATGCAGAGTATTAATTATTGTCAACTGTTGTTTACTGTAGACCAAGCCTGTGCTCAGGGTTTCCACATTGAGAGACAGAGAAAGGGGAGGAGACCAGGCTTGGTATCCCCTGACCATTCTAGACCAGGCGTTGCTGAGCCTAGATGTGATAGGACCTTGCCGTTGGTCCCACACCTTGCCTTTTCTGTAAACCGAGGGTTCTCGGAAGGCCTCTACCTCACAGTGGTTCTGACGCTCACACTCCTTAGAGGACAGAACATGTGGAGTGAACACAGCATGCTGTAAGCTGTGGAAGTGCACATGTCCCCAAGTTGCTGCCACAGATGAGCCTGGGTAAGTCTGGCTGGCAGTGTCACCCTAGTCTGCTCAACCTATTGCAGTATTCTATAGGATGAGGGATGCCTCTAACAGCTTCAGTGAACACACACACACACACACACACACACATACACACACACACAGACGCACACACACACATACACATACAGACACACACACACACATACACATACAGACACACACACAGACACAGACACAGACACACAGACACACACAGAGACAGACACAGACACACACACACATACACACACACACACAGACACACACATACACATACACACACACACACACGCGCGCGTGCGCGCACACACACACGCGCACACGCGCATGCATGCACGTACGCACATCCCTCCCTCTAGTGTGGGAAATGCTTGGCCTAACATCTCTTCTACGAAGTGGTGCAGTCTTCTCAGGGGGCACCCAAGGGGACGCGTGAGCTCCCCGCTCTCTTGCTCTGCATCCTGCATCCAGCGGTCCTGAGGATGCATCTGGAAGAATGCATCCACGGCCAGCTCCACCCTCGGAGCCCAGGCTGCCCTGGTGGCTCACGTGGCCTCCAGCCCTCATTTCTCTCCCTGCTGCCCTTCCCTCAGAACAGTGTTCCAATCAATCACCACCCCCCCCACACACACACAACAATCAGAATAGTCTTAGAATGCAAATCGCCTCTCTACTTAAACCTTCCAACCTTCAATGAAACAACTCATAGTTTCTGTGCCTTCAAACGGGGTCTGCGGAATATAGCCTGAGGACCGTTTAGGTCAGAGCTGCCCACTCTCCAGTCACCGTTCAACAGCCTATTGACCTTCCTTCTTACTCTTGCTCATGGTAAAGCGCATTGCATGGTCTGTAGATTCAGGCTCAGGTGCTGCCAGCCTTCCTGCATATCTTCTACAAGGCCGCAGCACCGCAGGCTGTTCTCCAGGGGCTCTTGGGCCCACCCTGTTCTCCTCCGCAGCACCACAGGCTTTTCTCCAGGGGCTCTTGGGCCCACCCTGTTCTCCTCCGCAGCACTGCAGGCTGTTCTCCAGGGGCTCTTGGGCCCACTCTGTTCTCCTCTTTCTTCTGGTAGTCTTTCCTGGAAACAGTCTTAGTCCAGAAAAATCCTAATTCTGGTATGCCAACACCAGGCTGGCTTCCTGGGGCTCCTGAGCTGCTCTGCACGTGGGCACAGACAGATGAGACTCCATCCACCCTGGGGACAACTCCTGTACCTCGCAGGCTGCTGTCATCTCAGCACCTGCTGACCTGTCACTTCAGGTCGCTAGGGCGCATGTGTGTCTATCTTGCTGGACTTGGACAGCTCGAAACACCCTGGACTCTGGTGGTGGCCTGTGTCCTGTGAGGCTGCATCACAGGCCACCTTCCCACTGGCCGGCCACTGTGTTCCACATCCCCTTTCTGGCTTTCACAAAGCCACAGTACAGTCGCCTTTTTTTATTTAAATTAACTTGCAAATGTGGTTATTTGCGCACTTGTTCACCTGAGTGCAGATGTCTGTCTGTCCATCCCACTTTTATGTTTCATGCCCCAGAGAAGGCGTGTCTGCAAGCACCACCACACACTTAGTAAGACCTTCTTTCATACAACTTGAGAAAGTAGGTCTTCCTTTCTTGAAAAGAACACTTTTTTTTTTGTGAGCTACACAAAAAGTCACAGAGTAGGGGAAAAAACAAAACAAGCAAAAACAACCAAGCAAAATAATACTTGAAAGCAAAGGAGCAACGCCCCTTTTCAAAGGGGTACCTGAGTTCTAACCTCAGATGTTAGTGACAGCAAGCATGTCAGAGAGGCGGTTCTGGGGTCTGTGCGTTGCCAGGACCCCAGGGAGAGACTCTAATAGCAGAGAGACTGGAGAAACTGATGAAGCAAAGCATCATGGGGAGAGGATGTGGAGCAGATGAGGCAGGTGCAGAGGAATTAGATGCCATGGATTGAGGCACGAGTCAGACAAACTCATTATCATTGGCTGCCTAGTCGATGAGACCAGAGGTAAAGTACGTGTACCCCCCCACACACACACACACATACACACATACACACATCACTGATGCCAAGAAAAGGGGAAGAAGCCTTCATTGACTGAGTTTGGCAAGCCTGGAAATCGGAGTTTACTGGAATTAGGCTTTATGTTTTCCTCCCACGAGAGGACATGCCACCTGAACACGTCTTCCCCAGGGAGAGAAATTGATAGACTTTAAAACCTCTGCACACTGACCCCAAGAAGACACAATGCTCCTTTCATAGATTATCAGCCGACACTGAATGACTGTTCCTATGAGATACAGATCCCTCACCGGCTACCTAAGAGTCTGATGTGCTGCAGCTGCTGCAGCCCAAGGCCCTTGGCTGCACACAGCAGAGACCCCACCAGCAAGCTCACACCGCAGGCGACCTGGTGGAGTCTACATACCTTATGGATTCTGGGAGGATCACGGAAACAAGCTGACCGAGATGGCTTGGGCAGCCGAGTCTAGCTGGGTCCCTAAGGGACTCTTCTCTTGGAAGACCCCTGCTTCTGACCCATTTTCTTACTGATGTGATGACTACCTGACAAACACAGCTGAGACTGGATAGGTTCATCATGGCTGGGGAAGGCATGATAACTGAAAAAACAGGAACATGGTCCCATCTTGTTGACACGGGGAACAGGAAGCTCTAGGCCAGATTCAGAGGCCGGTCAAAGCTCATGTTTATGACCTCCATCCTCCAGGCAGACCCCATGTCCCCAAAGTTCCATAACCTCCCAGCCTAGCTGGGGACCCAGCATCCAAGCAGTGAGCCTGTGAGAGACATTTCCAACCCAAACCATAACAGGACTGAATGTTTAAGGATCCTCCGAATCTTCCCAGAAGGCCCAACCCACCTGCCGTGGTGTTTCCCAGAAAGTGTCTTGAACGGGGATTGATGGAAACTGAGTCATGGACACACCATGCTGCCAGGGAGGAGGAGGGACCTGACCTCAGTGCTCCCATTTCTGTGACACAGGAAGACATGTGTATGGAGCCATCTGCACTTCAGCATACGATTCTGTAGACAGGCAGGTACAGAGGGACTCCAGCACTGCCTTCTCAAAGAATATTGCTTACAAATAAACCCTATTTGTTTGGAGGCTCTCAGATTCATTTTTTTTTGTTTTGTTTTTTCTTAGTATAGTGTTAGTTGTTTCAACCTGACACAATGTCAGGTTACCTGGGAAGAGCATCTCAATGAGGGATTGTCTAGATTGATTGGTGTGTGTGTGTGTGCTTGTGTGTACATGTGTGTATGCCCACGTGTGTGTGTGTGTGTGTGTGTGTGTGTTGTGTTTTATAAAATGTGTACTGGTGTGGTGGAAGGGAGCTAATAATCTACTTTTAAGTTGCTTTTTTAAAAACGGGGTACTTTATGAGAATAGAAACTAAACCTGAGTACAAAAGACCTCATGTCTATGACTGCTGTGTGTTCATACAACAAACTGTACTGAAAGCCCAGAAGGGTACCAATTTTTGCTGAGGCCAGGTGCCTTACTTCATTTAATCCTGAAACGCCAGTGAGGTGGATGTTACTATGCCCACTTCACAGATATGGACACAGGCTGGACAGAACCTAAGACCAAATTTACCCAACGAATTTGAAGGTGGCGGCCCCAGCCGCTCCATCACCATTCCTGATACGCTGAACTACTCTGTGACCCACAGCATGCCATGGAGGAGAAAGCACGGCCTTTGACTGCTGAGTAGTTTCTTTTCTTCGGCTTTATTCTGTTTCAGTGGGTAGCTTTCTTGTGTGTTTTATCATTTTTCCCACTAGGGGGCAGCAAGAGGCCACATGTGCCTCGCCTCGCCTTGCTGATTCTTAGGTCTGCTGAACAGAAGGAGAGTTGGAGAGGAAGAACACCCTTTGTTTCCAACATCCTTATTTTTCTAATAAAACAAAACAAAACCAGAATATCACAGGATCAGGTTTCTTCTCCAGAGCCAGCTATAGGGAATCATGAAATCAACAAATGCTAATTAGATATTCGTTAAGCCAATTCCAGCTCAGATGTGGTTGCCAACAGAGTGGTAAAGTGCAGGAACAATGGTACGCGCTGTGGGCAGGGCTGCTGTGGGCAGGGCTGCTGTGGGCAGGGCTGCGGAGAGAAGAGGGCAGGATGAATCTTGAGCACTAGAGATCTCACCACTCCGCCCTCCAGCCCCACCCCAGCCAGGCCTAAGGATGAAAGGCATCTAGGCTTCCCAGCGGCTGGGACAAGAACTCCAGAAGGAGGAGTGTGAGCGGCTGGATCGAGACCAAGAAGGAAAGATGCTTAAGGGGCCAGAGGCGGAATAGCGCAGTGCCTGGAACGCGGGCTGACGCGTCTGGACGCGGACATGATCTCTCACCACCCTCACCATGCACGGATGTGAGCTCGTTCACTCGGTTACATCTTAAAGCCCTGGAGGTTAAAACTATTTGGCCAAGGCTACAGAGTCTGGAAAGGCCCTAGTGGGGACTTGAATTTGAGTCTGTCATCTTGTCCTGACTATCCCAAGGACAGAGCTAAGACTAGAAGCCCACGATTCTGTGTGGGGTCACTTCTCTCTGGCAGAAGTCCTTTCTTGACTCTTGGTAGATCCTGTATGCAAATTCCAGTCACTGCGGGCTCCTCCCTCTCCGTCTCCCAGGACCACTGGCTTCTTCTATGGCGTCTGTAAGGATACTTGTCACCGGATACAGGGTCCACCTAAATCACCCAAAGTAATCTGAATTTAAGATGCTTAATTACAGCACAAGGACCCTTTCTTTCTCCAAGTGCCACTGTCTCTCATGGTCTGGGGTGCGTGTTGTTTCAAGGAGCCCTCACAGACCAAAATCTGAGACAGGAATGTTCTTTACATAACGAGCTGACTCCCCCACACCCTGCCTGTCATATTATAAAGTTTAATAATGACAGAATAAAAGCTTCTGTGTGTTTGGTTCACTACAGGCCCAAATCTTTTCTTTCCTTCCTTCCTTCTTTCTTTTTCTTTCCTTTTCTTTTCTATTTTTCTTTTCTTTCTTTCTCTCTTTCGTTCTTTATTTTTAATTTTCAGTTCATGTCTGTTGAGTCTTTAGAGCTAACTGGACAGTCATAGGATCAGCACATCATATTGAAATGAGCCAATTCGAGCCTGGTTAGATTATACTAAGGGCAGGTTTGTTGGGAAGCTGCTCTCTGGCACGTTCCCTGGCCCCAAGATTGGGGGGGGGGGGAGAGAAAGAGAGAACGGGAGCTCCTGCAGAGAGAGGCTTTAAGAAGGAGAAGAAAGCCAGAAATCCAAATGTCTGGATTATCTAGGGAAGAGCCTCGAGGGGGAAGGGCAGCCCAGGCCCTGGGCTGGAAATTTCTGGGTTGGGGGCAGGGCATGCCAGGTATGAACTGAGTGATGCTGGGAGAACTTAGAGGCCTGGCCTGCTTTGATATGTAAAATAGTCACCTCAGTCCCCTATCCCAGGTCCCAGCCACCGTTCAGCTCACCTTGAAATCCATGTGAGTTAGTTACCTGGGTAGCTCTAGGCCAGGCACACAACCAGGAGCAGATGCCACAGATCCAGAGGCTGTGCCAGAGACCCAGCCTTGGGAACGTCCACGACCTGAGAACAAGAACCAGGCAGGAAGATTGGTCACCCTTTCCCCACAGGTCCCCACGATGGGTACCCTGGCCTGCTGGGCTGCATTTCCTAGCTTGACCAAACTTGTTCCAGCTTCAAGATGCGCCACATTCTTGCTCTGCCTCAAACAAGTTTTGTACAGAAACTACCAGCTGCAGTAAAGCCTTTATTTGGTTCCATTAGAAGCAGGTTCAGGCTGGCTACTGGCAGAAGAGCCGTACAGGAGCCCGCCTGGGAAGAGGAGGCTCTGGCTCACACAGACATCTTGCTGGACCTCAAGCCAAAGCCAGCTTGGCCTCAGCCATGATGCCAGCTTCAGATTTCAGGGGAGAGGCAGTGTTCCTGGATGAGCTGGGCTGGGTATGCACGAGGCCGGGGCTCAGATATCTGGTCGGAGGCAGGATAGAAAAGAGAATGGACTGAGCGGGAGCAGGAGTAAGAGGCTGAGGAAGGCCACGGGGGCTGAGGGACACTGGAAGAGCAGAGGGGGCCCAGGGAGCCAAAGAAGGGTGAGGGAGCAGAGGAGGCTGTGGAGGCCGAGGGGGCCTGAGCGGGCCAAGGGAGACCAAGTAAGATTGAGAAGGCTGAGAGGCCAAGAGTGGTGGAGGGATGAGGGGGATGAAGTCAAGTGTGATTGAGGGATGAGGAAGGGTGAGGTCAAGTGTGATGGAGGGACGAGGGGGGATGAGGGTGAGGAGGTCAAGTGTGATGGAGGGACGAGGGGGGATGAGGTCAAGTGTGATGGAGGGACGAGGGGGGATGAGGTCAAGTGTGATGGAGGGATGAGGGGGGATGAGGTCAAGTGTGATGGAGGGACGAGGGGGGATGAGGTCAAGTGTGATGGAGGGATGAGGGGGGATGAGGTCAAGTGTGATGGAGGGATGAGGGGGGATGAGGGTGAGGAGGTCAAGTGTGATGGAGGGACGAGGGGGGATGAGATCAAGTGTGATGGAGGGATGAGGGGGGATGAGGTCAAGTGTGATGGAGGGATGAGGGGGGATGAGGTCAAGTGTGATGGAGGGATGAGGGGGGATGAGGTCAAGTGTGATGGAGGGATGAGGGGGGATGAGGTCAAGTGTGATGGAGGGATGAGGGGGGATGAGGTCAAGTGTGATGGAGGGATGAGGGGGGATGAGGTCAAGTGTGATGGAGGGACGAGGGGGGATGAGGTCAAGTGTGATGGAGGGATGAGGGGGGATGAGGTCAAGTGTGATGGAGGGATGAGGGGGGATGAGGGTGAGGAGGTCAAGTGTGATGGAGGGATGAGGGAGGGATGAGGGAGGGTGAGGTCAGGTGTGATGGAGGGATGAGGGGGGATGACGGAGGGTGAGGTCAAGTGTGATGGAGGGATGAGGGAGGGTGAGGTTAAGTGTGATGGAGGGATGAGGGAGGGATGAGGGTGAGGAGGTCAAGTGTGATGGAGGGATGAGGGGGATGAGGTCAAGTGTGATGGAGGGATGAGGGAGGGTGAGGTCAAGTGTGATGGAGGGATGAGGGAGGGTGAGGTCAAGTGTGATGGAGGGATGAGGGAGGGATGAGGGAGGGTGAGGTCAGGTGTGATGGAGGGATGAGGGGGGAAGACGGAGGGTGAGGTCAAGTGTGATGGAGGGATGAGGGTGAGGAGGTCAGGTGTGATGGAGGGATGAGGGGGGATGAGGGAGGGTGAGGTCAGGTGTGACGGAGGGATGAGGGGGGATGAGGTCAAGTGTGACGGAGGGATGAGGGTGAGGAGGTCAGGTGTGATGGAGGGATGAGGGGGGATGAGGGAGGGTGAGGTCAGGTGTGACGGAGGGATGAGGGGGGATGAGGTCAAGTGTGACGGAGGGATGAGGGAGGGATGAGAGAGGGTGAGGTCAAGTGTGATGGAGAGGTGGTAAAATTCCTTCTTCCTGGAAGGAATCTAATCTATATACTGATTGGCCGACTAAATTTCAGCACTGTAGAGGGATTGGAAGGGTGTCTGTCTGTGCAGAGGTTAATTAGCTCACCTTTGGGCTTGAACGGTCGTTCTTTGACATCTCCCAAACCTGGTGGAGAAACTTGTTTGGCTTGGACCCCAGGACAAGGGACCGAGGGGCATATCTTACATATCAAAGAGGACCCGGCCTCCCGATTCTCCCAGCATCCCTCAGTCCCACCTGACACACTCTGCCCCCAACCCTCAACTTTCCAGCCCAGAGGCTGGTCTGTCCTTCCCCAGAGGCTCTTCCCTATATAATCCAGTGTTTTGCTCTCCCCTCCCCTCCCCTCCCCCTCCCTCTCCCTTTCCCTCCCCCTCCCTTCCCCCTCTTCCCCTCCCCCCCTCTTCCCATGGCTTCTTCCCTGGTCTCCTTCCCTGGAGTCAGTGAATTCACCTACTCAAGAGCAGCCTCCCAACAAACCTGCATTTAATATAATCTAATCTGGCTTGAATTGGCTCATTTCTTATCAAAGCTAACACCTTGTGACAATAAATTAACAAAACAAAAACAACAACAAAAACTTATAAACTATTAACTTAGCAGGCAACCAGTGTCTACCAATCCAAAAGTCAAGAAGCCACCTGACAGCATCTTGAGCCTGTAAGAAAGGGCCCCACCCGGACTCCCTGTACCCCCCTTTCTGATGTTTCCTTGCCTTGAGTTATGACATTTTCTGTTCTGTAAGACTATAAAACTCAGTGAAACTGCTTCCATATTGAAACATGGAATTGGAGATAAACTAAACCTATGCTCCTGGGTCCAAGTCACTCAAAACGGCTCCAGAATAAACTAGTCCTTATTTCCGTTAAGACAAGCGCTGCTGCAGTGCTTGTACTGAGAAGTCTAAGGCGGCTGTTGTTGCACAGTGTCTGGGCTGGCAGGGCTGAGGTGGCTGTGATCCTGTGATGCGCACTCTTCCCCAGTGTCCCCCACAGGGAGAAACAGAACAGGAAAGCCCCAGGCCTTGCCAAGGTCAGGAGTCAACACTTGGCCAGCTTCTAGGGCTCTGCTCTTCTGCCGCCAGCTTTGACTGGGCTGAGCTTTATCTAAGGGAAACCGTGGACCAGGGAGATGATTCAGCAGCAAACATGCTTACTGCCCAAGTGTGGTGATCGGAATTTGAGCTCCTGGACCCACCTTGGAAAGAAAGAACCTCTGCCCCTTTGACTTCTCCATATGTGCACACACACACACACACACACACACACACACACACACACACAAATGAGTAAGCAAACAAACAAATAATAACAGAGATATATATGCTCACCTAGCTGAAAATAGAACCTCAAGTCAAGAAGAAAGTGCAATTTCAATACTCTGTTTTTCCATTGTCTCTTAAGTGACTTTGGACATGCCCTTCCTACTGGTGAGTAGCATTCTTATGTTCTGTTGATCTCCTTGAGGACCAAGTTCAAGGTGTCACACACACTGAGCAGGTGTTGGTGCCACTGAGTCACACCTCCACTAAGTTATCCAGGCTGACATTACCTCATTCTGCAGTCAAGGCAGGCCCAGAACCCAGAACCCTACCTCAGCCTCCTAAGTGTTTGTGATCACAGAATAGTCCTCCATGTTTTGTTTTGTTGGCTGGTTTGTTGGTTCGGGTAGAAAACTGATTAAGATCTTGAATAATGTAGTCTTTTAAATTAAGCGTTTGTGTGCACGTGTCCACAGAGGCCAGAGAAGGCATTGGCTGTCTTGGAGTCAGAGTCACGGGTGGTTATGAACCATCTCACGTAAGTGCTAGAACTGAACCGGGGTCCTCTGAAAGAGCAGGCAGTCTTACCCGCGGAGCCAACTCTCCGGCCCTGAGGCACACAAGCTTTGATAGATGATTTTGAGAAATAATAAACGAAATGGTTGTGTATGCCAGTTAAGCTTTTAACCCATCCCAGTGAGGGAAAGGGGGATCTGAAATGGGGGACATTCCATCTCAGATGAGTGACAAACTCACCAAACACCTCTGGGCAGCCTTGGGGAGGAGGCCAGCAGACAGAGGGAGCCCCGCCCTGCTGCGGGGGTGGGGGCTGGGGGAGGCCAGCAGACAGAGGGAGCCCCGCCCTGCTGTGGGGGGGGGGCAGCAGACAGAGGGAGCCCCGCCCTGCTGCCGGCACCTGCAAGACGGCCATGACTGACCTCCTGCCCTGGGCGCCTACCTCAGAACAATGTCCTCTTCTCAGGCAAACAGAGGGATGGAGAAGGAGACCGCCTTTTCTCTGCCCAGCTCACCAGAGCATCAGGTGCTACATCTCCATGAGAACATTGTCCATCAAGATCCCTCTTTACTGCCAGGGCAATTCTAGAGAGCTAGCCTCAGCTGGGTGTGGGGTTTTTTGGGGGGGGTGTTTTTGTTTGTTTGTTTTGTTTTGTTTGGGGGGGTTGGATTTGATTTTTTCGAGACAGGGTTTCTCTGTGTAGCCCTGGCTGTCCTGGAACTCATTCTGTAGACCAGGCTAGCCTCGAACTCAGAAATCCATCTGCTTCTGCCTCCCAGAGTGCTGGGATTACAGGCGTGCGTCACCACCGCCCGGCTTGGGTGTGTTTTTTTAACAAGGATTCTTTATCCAGCTGAGAGAGAGATGAAGTGGTCCTCCCTCATCCCTTCGACTTCAGCCTCCCATGCCGCTGAATGTGCTCCTCCCTGCTACAGTGGATCTGCACCCGTTGGACCTTGGACAGGGCAGTCTCAGCGGGACCCAGAGACAAGGGAAGGGTCTGATGTTCTCATCTGTGCTCCAACCCTGAGCAAGACATCACTCTTCAAACAGGCTGTCAATTCAGGGGGGCGGGGAGAGAGGCAAAGCCAGGCTCTGCTTTGGGCTCTGAAGGCTCCCACTGGGATCCGGAGGGACCAGAACTCACTGCCCAGGGCATCCCCACACCCAGCTGCTGCCGGACCCCAGGACACAGTTGATCCAGGCTTTGAGGTGAAATATATGTCCCAACGCTGGTGTTTTATCCTCTCCACCACTTAGTGACCTGGATACTCTCCTGCAGAGAGACTGTGGAGACTGTCCTTCAGATGTTCTTCCTGAAGAACAATTCTGCTTTCAGAAATGTCTGCCTCCTTCTGTTTACCAATCCCCAGCTAACACAAGTGACCTACATCCCCTGGTTAGACCCTGCGTCGCAGAGTTCTGCACCTCCAGAAATAGCAAAGTACACTTAAGCACATGAGGCTGCGGGAGACATTTTAGGTCCAGACGACTACAGGCTTTCTTAGGTAAGGTGTAAGCGCACAGATGCCACAGAAAAATGCAGGAGGGCTGATCCCATCAATACTAAAATTTTCTCTCCTCGAGGGTGCGGAGAAAGAGGAACACTCCTCCACTGCTGGTGGGGTTGCAAATTGGTACAACCACTCTGGAAAGCAGTCTGGCGGTTCCTCCGAAAACTGGGCACCTCACTTCCAGAAGATCCTGCTATACCACTCCTGGGCATATACCCAGAGGATTCTCCACCATGTAATAAGGATACATGCTCTACTATGTTCATAGCAGCCCTATTTATAATTGCCAGATGCTGGAAAGAACCCAGGTATCCCTCAACAGAAGAGTGGATACAAAAAATGTGGTATATCTACACAATGGAGTACTATTCAGCCATTAGAAACAATGAATTCATGAAATTCTTAGGCAAATGGATGAAGCTAGAAAACATCATACTAAGTGAGGTAACCCAGACTCAAAAGGTGAATCATGGTATGCACTCACTAATAAGTGGTTATTAACCTAGAAAACTGGAATACCCAAAACATAATCCACACATCAAATGAGATACAAGAAGAAAGCAGGAGTGGTCCCTGGTTCTGGAAAGACTCAGTGAAACAGTATTTGGCAAAACCAGAACGGGGAACTGGGAAGGGGTGAGAGGGAGGACAGGGGAAGAGAAGGGGGCTTACGGGACTTTCGGGGAGTGGGGGGGGCTAGAAAAGGGGAAATCATTTGAAATGTAAATAAATTATATCGAATAAAAAAAAAATTTTCTCTCCTAGAAAATGACACTAGAGAGAATTCAGTTGTGGTAGATCATGCTTATAATCCAGCATTTGGAGTATGAGGCCAGAGGATTGCCACAAGTTTGAAGTCAGCCTTATTGAGATAGTGCCTGCGGTAGGTCAAGGCTGCGCCTGGACACCATCTTGAGGCTGGAGAAACAGCTCAGGAGGTAACGTGCTTGTCTCAGGCCTGAGGACCTGAGCTGCCATGTCAAGGCCAATGTGGCTGTACACAGCGGAAGCCACAGCATAGCTCTTTGCAGATCCGAGACAGGAGGATTGTGGGGGCCTGCAGCTGCCAGCCTAGCTCCATGTTTAGAGAGGTCCTGCCTCAGAAGGCTGTGTGCAGAGTAGCAGATCAGGAACCCTGGAACTTTGCCCCTGCCCCTGTACACGTGTTCAAGCACCAAACACTGCAGTGTGGCAGGCTTTCTCAGGGAACACACACACATACTCACACACACACTCACACTCATACACACACACACACATACTCACACACACACTCACACAGATCAGGAACCCTGGAACTTTGCCCCTGCCCTTGTACACATATTCAAGCACCAAACACTGCAGTGTGGCAGGCTTTCTCAGGGGACACACACACATGCACACACTCACACACACACACACAGTCACCCCATAAAGGGAATCTACAACAGACCAATGTAATGAGTGTGCCAAAGTCCAAACTGGTGAACAGGTGAGTTTTTACTGGGGTTACTAACAGAAATACGTTGAGGGGTTGCTTACAGGAACAGGAAGGATTCACAAAAGCAGCTTTTTATCCCTAAAAAGCTCACCCCAAAACCAGGGACACCTCAGAAAAGCTGAAGCCAGTCCTTGCACTCTTTGCAGGTCCGAGAATCTGCCCTCAGCTGCTCAGTCTCGCCTCACAGTTGTTCGCGCCTTCTGTAAGGCAACCTAGCAACTCTGAGTCTAGCTTGGCCTACCTGAGGCTTTGTCTCAAAAAAAAAAAGAGCTATGTACATATTATTCAAATGTATATACTATATATGCTATCACTACTTTTTTCTTGTATTACTAACATGGCAGGAGTTCATTCTCCACAGTAAAGGGGGGAAGGCCCATGGTAGAACCACAAGTTGGCCACTTAGCCATAATCAGTCTGGCAGTTCCTAAGAAAACTGGACATGACACTTCCAGAGGACCCTGCTATACCTCTCCTGGGCATAGAGGATTCCCCAGCATGCAATAAGGACGCATGCTCCACTATGTTCATAGCAGCCTTATTTATAATAGCCAGAAGCTGGAAAGAACCCAGATATCCCTCAATGGAGGAATGGATACAGAAAATGTGGTATATTTACACAATCGAATACTACACAGCAATAAAAACAATGAATTCATGAATTTTTTTAGGCAAATGGATGGAACTGGAAAATATCATCCTAAGCGAGGTAACGCAATCACAAAAGAATACACATGGAATGCAATCATTGATAAGTGGATATTAATTAGCCCCGAAGCTCTGAACACTGAAGATACAATTAGCATATCAAATGATTCCCATGAAGAAGGAAGAAGAGGGCCCTAATCCTGGAAAGACTTGATCCAGCATTGTAGGGGAGTACCAGGACAGAGAAAAGGGAGGGGGAAAGACAGGAGAACGGATGGAGAGAAGAGGACGTATGGGACATATGCATGGGGGGGGGGACTGGGAAAGAGGAAAGCTTTTGAATTGTAAACAAAGAATATAGAAAATAAAAATATATATTAAAAAAAAAGAGCAAAGAACCCAACTGAACCGACCGGTGACTCCAGCCAAGCTCACGGAGTAATTCAGACAGGGGCAGAGTGGGGCTTAAACACACGACCACCCTTAACTAGGAGAGCAGCACCCAGCGGCCCGTGGCCGCCTCCTCAGCTGGCTCAGGAGGACATGCATAGAACACG
>NC_067476.1:76255052-76317552 GCF_947179515.1 Apodemus sylvaticus
TTATCTCTCCAAGGCATGGAGGAAAGGTGCTGGAAAGACCTAGTGGGAGTGAGGTGAGGAATGAGATTGTCTGTGTTTAAAAGCAGTCATTGAAATGAGCCAGGGAGACTGCTAAAAGCTGAGAGTTCGTTTTCACTTTGAACCTTGCCAGCCACTCCATGGCAGCTGTATCATTATCTCCAATTTACAGATGATCTTTAATTTTCTGAGGCCTAGCACGGTAAAGCGATTTGCTCAAAGTCATAAAACCTCTAAGACATGGAACTGGAGTGTGGATCCAGGTGCCATGTCTTTTTTTGATGTGTATTTCACAGCTCACCTGCACGTTACCACCACTGTTGACTGGCATTGCCCACTACTGGCCTTGTGTATGTATTTATTTATTGCAACTCCCACCTGATAGGGAGTTCTTTCTGTGGTTAGCTGCTGCGATGGAGTATCTCAGTTAATCACTTCTAGCAGGCTTTCTGGAACAGATGTGTGTAGGCATCTTCAGTCTCCCTGTTTGAAATTCTGCAGATATTTCAATTTCTTCTACACAAGAGCACAACATCTGCATAGAATGCTGCAGTTTTTCTATGGGTTTTAAAATATTGTTAAAATTATGGAAGTGTATGCAAATAGTTGTTATAATGTGCTATTTGACAATAGCAGTGAGAAAAAAAAAAGACCATATGTGTATTTAGTCCAGAAGCATTTTGTTTCTTCAAGTATTTTTCATCTGCAGTTGGTTGATCTCTCAGATGTGGAACTGCAGATTCAGAAGGATCATTGTATTATTCTGGTGCAGGTCTCCATTTGAAGTACAAAAACAAGGCTAGATGGTAACTTAATCCAAGTCACACACCTAGTAAAGGATGGCAGCAAATGTGGAAGTCAGGGAAGTTGATTCTTACTCTTCTCCTAAGCCAACACGTTACCTCCTAGTTAAGAAGTTCACTATGTGCCCATCAGCTGATGAATGGATACAGCCCAATGCAATACCTTTGGGCTGTTAGGAAGCAGGAAATTATGAAATCGCAGATAAATGGATGGAACTAGAAACAATCATCCTCGGTGAGGTAACCCAGAGCCAGAAAGACAAGCATTGAACATTTTCTTTTATATGCGAATATGAGTTCTTATGCTTTAGCTATGTGTACTTTCCTTACAGAGTAGATTAGCGTGTAGATTGCTAGTAGGAGGCCAGCATAGAGGAGGGATCTTCCAAGGGAGAGGTAATAAAATATAATGTTATAAAGACATAAAGGGTGGGGGACCGGAATAGGAACATTAAATGGGGGGGGGATGGGAGGGCTGGGTAGAAGAGTGAATATGGGAAGAGACAACTAATACTAAAGGTCTTCTGAAAAGCCACACAGAGACCAGGGAAACTCCCTAAAATATGTGCATCTATGAAAGGAATTTAAGTGTAATCATAATGTAATGAGGGAGACAGACAGTGCCCCAACTAGACATCATAAACTACCAAAATCTCCCATTACCTGGTATGGGTTGCATCCTTTTTTTTTTTTTTTTTGAGTCATTGGCCAAAGTGGTCACATAAACTCCCCAAACATCACAGACTATTGCCAATGCTGTTGGCTACCCTACGCATCGCAAATAGAGCAAGACTCTATTGTTGAAGACATCATATACTTACACTATAGAACATGGAGAGATCTATGTGGTACTCAAATGGAACCACTACTGATGATCATTTATAGTGCTGGAAGGTACAGTTAGTGCTGGAATTTAATCATCAATCTCACTCAGCTACAAACCTTGCAAGCAGAATAGTGAACTATGTGCAAAGTATACTTGTGCAATAGTATGCACAATGTTAGGTCAGTGACCAATCACTTTCCAACTAAGTTTAAGGCATACTCCATGAGATGGACGCTATACTTCACATTGTTAACAAGGACAAGAACCTGAGACTAAACTGATCATGGGCCTAGGAGAAACCAACTATAATTATTTTGCTAAGACTCCTAATGACATATTGGTATACTTATAGGTTGGTACATTGTTCAATCCCTATCGGAGAAGCTTCTTGCAATAGATGGTAATCAACACTGACACCCACAACTGGACAATGTATACAGAGTAAGAATCTTTGAAGCAGTCAGCGCTAAGTGGTATGTCTTTTCCATATCTCTTCCCTAAGCTCTTAGGGATCTATGCAGAAGAGGGAGAGGAAAAATCATAAGAACTGAGGGTGGTGGATGACTCCCAGGGAAACAGTGCCTTCCAAATGTAATAAGGCCCACACACACATAAACTCACAGGGATTGTGACTGCATACACAAGGCCAGCACAGGTTCCATTGGACAAAACCTCAGCAAAGGTTTCGAGCCCAGAAGGGAAAGTGGGTTCAAAGACCCAACCCCTAAACAAGAAGCTATTTGCAATTGATGGCTGATAGTTTAGGAACAATTAGTTTTCTTCAATGAAATGACACTGGGTATATTAAGCACACTCTAGGGCCGGCTCATGCTCAGGAAGAGTTGGCTAAAATAAGTGAGTGTTCATCTTTTTCCCCTGTTCGTATATGTGTTTTTAACTTCTGTTTATTTATTTATTTATTTATTTATTTATTTATTTATTTATTTATTTATTCATGTATCTATCTATTAAAGAGAAAAAGAGCACGGTGTTTTGTGGATACAGAAATGGAGGGGAACATAAGTGGGGCTGGGGGAGGGGGAAATATGACCAAAATATTGTATGACATTCTTAAAAGAAACATAATAAATATACGTATTCCCATGTCTATCTATTTATTAGACTAAATACTTCGAATTTAAAAAAAAAAAGTTCAATGTAATGGACCCTGTAGAACTAATCCTCAAAATAAGTTCTCGTTGTTTCTTTAGAGCAGCATTAATGAATCACCAAAGATTAGGTGTCATAAGTAATGATCTTTGTTTTCTTGTATTTCTGGAAGTTGGAAGTTTAGCTTCAATGTGTTGGCAAGTTTGGTTCTTTCTGAGAGCTCTAAACTGTGTAATTGTTCCCGTTCTCTTTCCTCGACTTACAGATTGCTAACTTCATATTTAGTGTTTTCTTTTTATGTGTGTCTGTCTCCAAATTTTTCCTCTCCAAAGAGAGAAAGTCAGAGTGGTTCAACTGAATTATTTCAAACATCACTCATTCATGTAGTCATTTGTCCATCTATTTATTCATCTATTATTAGACTTCTGAAGAGTAAGTACTTTATTTTGGGTACTGTGGTAACAGATGGAAGAAAGTAAGACCAATGAGATTATCTCTGCCCCTAAGGAAAACACAGGTGTCAAAACCTGGCAACCCCCAAGGAGAAAATTCACTGTCATGGAACTTGAGTCCCCTCCAATATTTAACAACAACTCATGAACGCATAGGCTAATCACTGGGGCCAGCAATATATGAGACCATTTCTGGTACTCCACTCATACTAATTATCACATGCTCCTAGAGACAATATTTGAAGAGAAATTTAGAACAAAGACACACTTGAGTTAAGAGGATGCAGGTCTATCTTTACCTCAGAGTGGTACTCTGTCGGAGCAGAGTGCTGCACTCATCTCTGTTTCCTCTTGACCTCTGTTCTTGCTTCTGCCCAGAAGAAGAAGAAGAAGAAGAAGAAGAAGAAGAAGAAGAAGAAGAAGAAGAAGAAGAAGAAGAAGAAAAAGAAGAAGAAGAAACAGAAAACTTTACAGGGGCCGTTTGTTGGTCAACCTGGCTGTTGCTTGAAGATTCAAAAAGGAACACAACTAACTGAATGCATTCTTTGAGTCTGATGCCCAGAGATATGTATGACCTTGAACTCAGGACACTGCCAAAGATGGACATGTTCTTCATCATCTGCCTCCATCTCCCAAGTACTGAGATTACAAACCTTTGCTACCAGCCTCGGCTCGCATTATATATAGTCCTCTAAAAGAGAGTCTGGATTCAGGTCAGTATGATCTCAGACACCTCCATACCTCATTTCTTCCCATGGCCCGTTGGGGCTTATGGATATTTAAATTACCACCTGGTAGTGGAGCTAGGGCTCCACACACAGACCCTTGAAGCAAAGGGACTGCTTTTTCTTTCTGTGTTAGGATAGATAATGAGAATTAGTGAAGGGTCAAAAGGGATTTTGTATGTGAAAATAAATGCAGGTTTTGGTTATCTATTTAATGTAGACAGAATGCTATCCCAGGGACTGGTGGTCTATTTTTATTTAATAAGTTAACCTATTTAGTCTGACTTTTACAAAATAAACTTCAATGACAAATCTAAATCTCTCACTTGTAGCTTCTTTTGAAGGCAGATGGAAGTACAGAGATGGAATTTAATGTTCCTCCCTAGGGGATTGTTTGAGTGACAGCTGTTGGGGAGGAAGGGGTGTGGGGTAATGGAATGAGCAGTGTTTTGTCTTCTCTTTGTTCAGCGGCTGCTCTCCTAAGAGAAGTGACTGACATTTTGGTTGCTACAGAGCCATAATTGTGCACAGGCATCGGATTCTAGGGAAGAGCTCAAACCTGCAATTTCTCACTGTTCTCAAAAACCTGTTTTGGTAGAAAGGATGGGGTCTCTCTATTTTGCCCACTGTATTAGAGTCCAGAAGACATTATACTCAGTGGGGGTTCAGATTCTCCTCTGGTCAAGGAGGACAGTTTGCAGATCCCAGAGGATGCCGTTCTGGGGCAAAACTTGACTCTAGACATTTCTGAGCCTCTCACTTAGGCGGACTAGCGACTTAGAGTGGCCCTGACACTCTCATGTGGCTCACACGCTGGCAAAGCTATTTACTACCCTGGAATCTCTGCACACAGAGTGATACTTTTTTTTCTTTTAATTTAATTTTATTCTTTTACTTACTCGTTTTACATCATGCCACTCACTGCCCCACTCCTGGTCAGACCCTCCCACAATCCTTCCCCCACCCCTTCTTTCTCATTTGAGCTGTTGGGTTCTGCCCTGGGTATCATTTGGATCCTAGTTCCCTGGGAACTAACCCTTGACAGTTTTGGCTCAGGAATCTTTGTACTGCATGCTTGAGTTGTTCTGAACTTCCCTCATCTCTGTAGTTATTACAATAAACACCCATTTTAAGTTTATTTTTAAAAATTAAAAAGGTTTTAAAATGTATTATGAGTGATTGAACTCACCTGCTAATTGGTTTATTAATTTGATTATCTGGTGAACCAAATTAAAGTCTGTAGGGATAGAATTGAAAATTCTTTCTGAACCCATTTCTCTTAAGCTTTACTGATCTGAAAGAATCCATTTCTAATAATTTACAATAGAGGTTCAGCAAACTATGACCCAAGGAACTAATATGACCATACATTTATTTTGTAGATAATGTTTTATTAAAACACATGCATACTCTTGTATCTATACATTCTGTAGCTCTCATAATGTTCTAATCACAAAGTCAAGTAGCCCACAAGGGGAAACATATTTGCTGTATTACCCTTTGCCGGAAAAAAAGTGCTCATCACTAATTTAGAGTATTTTATGAGAACTCATATATACATATGGTTTTTGTGTATTTTGCATAATGAGATCATATTATAGTACAACTTGTCACCACATGAATGCTGGGGCCTCTAGAAGAGCAAGAGCAACCAGTCTCTTGTGCCATCTCTCCAGCTCCAAAGTATCGACCTTTGAAAGCTTTATTTATTTTATGTATATGAGTTTTTGCCCACAGATATTTCTGTGCACCACATGTGTACCTGGTTCAGTTCAAATGTTGATTCTGATTTATCATTTCCAAGTTGGGACTGAAAAGCCCATGCCTCCAGCCAATATGGAAGCCATAGTACTGGTTAACAGGACACATTTTGAGGGGCATGACTCTTGATCCGAGGCAGTCAGACTTCAGTGTGCCTTAGAACCATTTGAAGGCCTTGCTCATAAACAGATTTCTAGGACCATTTAATGGTTTCTGACTTTGTAGGTCTGGAATAGGTCTAGATTATATGTAGATATGTATATATGACAATGGGACTGTGTATGAGTGCAGTGTCAGTAGAGGCCAGAAGAGGACGACAGGCCCCATTGAACTGGAGGAGGTTGTGCCTCCTGATAGTGCTGGATACCAAACTTAGGCCCTTGTCTTAGTTACAGCTGTGATCAAAAGCAAGCTGGAGAAATACAGGTTTATATAGCTTACATGTTATAGTCTGTCATCTAGGGAGGTTGAGGCAGGAACTGAAGCAGAGACCATGAAAGAACCTTGTTTACTGGCCTGCTCCCCAGGGCTTGCTTAACCTACTTTCTTAAAATAACCAGGACCACCAACTGAGGGATAACACACCCACAGAGGGCTGGGGCCTCCTACACCAAGCCTTAATCAAGAAAATTTCCTACAGGCTTGCCCACAGGACAATCTGATGGCAGCATTTTTTTCAACTGAAGTTCCCTTCTTCCCACATGACTCTGACTTGTGTCAAACTAACGAAAACAAACAAACAAAAAACCAAAAAAACAAAACAAAACCCAAATCAAAACCAAATCAAACATAAACAAACAAACAAACAAAACCCCAAACCCTAACCAGGACAGTCCTCTTCAAGAGTAGAATATGCTATTAACAACTGGCCATTCTTGGCCCCCGGAGCCCATGTTTCTAACAGATGATGATACAGCTATTTTGGGGACACATGGAAATTCATTGAGACTCAGTGTTTGAAATCTATGATGCTCAACATTGGTTCCCTGTCAGACTTTATAGGTGAGCATGTGTACCTAGCTCAGTTCCACTCCACCTGATTTAATAATCTGTAAAGGATTCTAGCACTTGCATGTTAAAAAAGGTCACCAGGGAAAGGAAACTTATACAAGTTCATTTGTCAGCCTGACCTTTCCTCAACTAGTCCATGAATTGACTTCTCTGGATGGTACCCTAATTTGTGGTGTAAACAGTTCCGGTAAAGAATTCCCCAGGCTGGTGTATTGTCACAGGGTGAAGGCTCTGAGGTTGGGGTGCTTGATGTGAATATTACAGTGAGAAGACAGCCTTGTTTATAGCCCACTTGGCTAACAATGCTTGATTTGGGAATTTTTGGAGGGATTTCAGTGTTACTGGTATGGGCTTTGTTCAGAGCAGGCATTCAGGTCCTTGATAAACTAGACACACTTCCATCTGAATTGCAATATCGCTCTTCTTCACTGTTACAGGCTGTGGCAAATGCCCTTAAGGGCATCAGCAGCAGTTTTATCGTGCTACAAGCTCTGTGATCTACAGACTCTGCACTCATTTGTTTCATTGTTTGGTTCTGTTACTAGTCTGTGGGGCCATACCTCACACATAAGTATCGTGGTTGTCCTAGGACTGCAGGTTGTGATGGATGCATTGCAATACCTTCTTATTAGGAAGAAGGAGGAAAAGACACAGACATCTCCAGGTAAGGAAGTACATGCAGATTATGGTTGGTTCCGCTCTATCATAGGGTTAGCCTCCAACTCAACCTCAAAGAGAGGATCTTTGGATTTTTGTTAAACCCTCCAGAGAATTAATCAACAATATTGAAACAGTCTCTTACAACGGTTTAATCAGGTAAGCAATTTAACGTACTCATCCTGGTTTCTAAGTAGGCACTAGGAGAGTGAAGCAGCAGCATCTCTGGTGCTGGATGTCATTCCTCACCAGAGGCTGACTATACCCTGGGGCAGCAGCTTAGTCACAGAGGACACAACCTTGACCTTGTTTCCTTGATTACTTGTGACTAAGGAGTTCTTGAAGACAGGACAGTAACTATGTTTACACATGCCGAGCCTTTGGCTAAGAACTTGGTAAACATGCTATCTTCTTTTACTGTCTCGCTAACCTTAGAAATTGGTCATGACTGAGTAAATCTAGGGAGAAGTGAACATTTATCCACAAATGGAAATCCAATCACTGAAGTCTCTCTCTCTCTCTCTCTCTCTCTCTCTCTCTCTGTGTGTGTGTGTGTGTGTGTGTTTGTGTGTGTGTGCCTGAGGAGTCTTCCTGAATTATTCTCCACCTTATTCTCTGTGGTAGAGTCTCTCAGTTGAGCTCAGGGCTCACTGATTTGGCTAGCCAGCTTGCCAGGCTCACGGAGTTCCAATCTCTGGTTTCCCATCATAGACATTACAGGGTGGCAGCCACGTCCCCTAAGCATTTATGTGGGTTCTGGGAATCAAAACTCTGTTTCTTGTGTGGCAGGTCAGGCATGCTGACTTCGGAGCCATCTTCCCAGCCCAAGGCCAACTTTTAAACGGCTGCTATTTTCCTTATGCTTTTAATATGACCATTTAGAACATTCTCAGAAAAGAAGGGATAGGTGTGTGGAAGAAATAGGCAGAATCCACTGCTGTGTTTCTGGTGCAGTCTGGCTTTCTCTGTCTAGGTGGTCACATAATTTAAAACTCTCGTTGCACCAGTGCCAGATGGTGTGCATCTGTCTGCTGGCATCAAGACAGAAGGAACAAGCCCCTTGCGTTGTCCTCCATCATGCTGTCAATTCTTCTTTCCAGCTTGGACATTTATGGTCTTTGTGTTGAGCTTGGGAAGAGGCAACTTTGGGCATGGGCATGGGGTGGAGGTGCTTAGCAACACCTGGAGACTTTGAGCTCATAAAGCCTTTTCAGCGCCCTTTCTAAAAGACCCACTTGAAATATTTCTGAATCACACTCTAGAACAAAAAATAGCAATTATTTTTCCAGTCTAACTTTCTTAGCCTCCATTTATCTTAATTGCTGTTACTGCTGAATCCCAAGGGGGTATGGGTGAAGAAGGTCTGCTTGCCTGTTAACACACTATGATTTCAGTGGCTTCTCAGGGCTCTGTCATTTCCTGTGCTCACTTAATAACAAATGAACTTTTGTAGTGTTTGTCTTCTTAGCAGAGCAGAAGAAAATAAATTCATTGCTGGTGGGGGAGAATCAGCCTGAGAGGGTCAGTTTGAAGGAGGCCTATGAGAGGAGAAAGACGAAATATTAAAAAAGATATGTGTGAACCAGCAGAGTCTCCTCTTTGTGTGTGTTAGCTCAGTAGACTGCAGGAAGACTAAACTTTCTGGTTAGACCTGGAGCCACACACAGATTTATCTCTACTCCTTTGGACTCTGGAGTATGGTGAGGAAAATGAAGCCATTCACTCCTCTCAATGATTAGCTGGCACAGAGGAGATGAAGAGAAAGGATTTCCCATCCCCAAAGCCTCAGGAAGCCGCCTTCAATAGCTTTTATACTCGCCTTCCTCGAGACTTTAATTTATTTGACATTTAGTTGTTGAAGATGATTTATTTTCCCAGGCTTCTTTTCATTATCTCAGGCACTCAAGAGGGGGATATTTAGACTGGGAAATAGGAGAGCAGTTTTGTAGGTAGTTGGTTTCCACTACCTACAGTGTCCACTCTGGGTACATATCTCCTAGGAGTTGGGCAAAAATGTGTCATCTCAGGTTCCTATTTAGCTAGTCAGATTTAAACTCTCTATTTTAGCAAGATGCCCAGGTGATTAGTACATACTCTACAGCTTAAAAAGCAAGGCTCAGCCCAGGAATGCCTCTTCCAGGCTCTGGGATACTTGAAAATTACAAACTGTACTGATCTGAGGCGTATTCTGTAAGACTGGTATAATTTTTCACACCCACCACTAGTTCAGTGCCTAGCATGTCTCCTGACACCTCCTGATATCTACGTTGTCCTGATGGAAGAGGTTACTGTGGGCCAAGGAACATTCTATGTGCTTTGCAAACTTGGGATGTCATGGACTCCTCAGAACAACTTTGAGGGTATGATCTTTTTATCCTTATAGATGAAGAAACAGAGATCAGAATGATTGATGGATTTTTTTTTCTCAGTGGAATTACATTTGAAACACTGACCTTTGAGTGGGAAGAGCTTAATCTATGGTTGGACTGACAGTAGTGTAATTTGGATATGTTCTGCATATGGGTAATATAATCTTGAGAAGAGTAATATATATACATATATATATATGTATATATATATTTGAAATGTGTGTGTGTGTGTGTGTGTGTGTGTGTGTGTGTGTACATAAATAAAACCTCATGGATCACTATAAAGTTCCATGGCCACTGGAGAAGGGACAGCCGAAATCCTGGATCATTGTGTGTTCTCAGTCAACACCTTTCCTTTTCTTCTCACCCTTGCTATTCCCTTCTTTTTCTTTCCTTTCCCTGTTCCACTCCTCTCCCTTGTGTTAGGCACTTGCTTGCCAACTCCACCACATCTTTCAATGCTAAGGACTTCTGCCTAGAAATCCCTAAGAGTATGGGATAAAGATTTTATAATGCATTTAGAATTCAAATCTGCAGGGTAGAAGGAACTGTAAAATAAGAATTTAAAACAGTTTTCGATTGATTAGTAAGCATCCGAGAATTAAATGCTAGATTAAATGATTGCAAGGG
Source organism: Apodemus sylvaticus (assembly GCF_947179515.1). Lineage (NCBI taxonomy): Eukaryota > Metazoa > Chordata > Mammalia > Rodentia > Muridae > Apodemus > Apodemus sylvaticus. Next base: position 76,265,415 of record NC_067476.1, read on the forward strand.
TCTAAATTTGTACTAGGGAGGGATTTAGATTCAGGGGCTGGGAAGATATCTAGCTCAGTAGGCATTTTTGCTCTGTGGGACGACAGGTTGTCCCATTACATGGGCAAGGCAAATCAGGACTCAGAAATGGCTAAGTACAGTAGAAATATGCATCTACATGCATCACTGATTTGAGCCATGCTTGTCCTAGAGACTCTGAATGAATCAGCGTGTTTGTTCCAATAACCTAGGTATAATTACCTAGTATAAGTATAATTACCCCCATGCTACTAATGATCACATTGAGGCAGTGCTTTGCCAATATGAGGACTGGGAGTTCAACTCTCAGTGCCCGTATAAAGAAGCCAGGCATAGTGCCATATTCTTGTAATCCTAGCACCAGAGAAGCAGAGAGGGGCAGATATCTGGGGCTAACCAAGCAGCCATCCTAGCCCTCTTGGTGAGCTACCAGTCAGTTTTAAAAGAAAGAAAAACAAACCAAACCAACCAACTAACCAAAAAAAAAAAAATGATGGGAGCCCCTGAGGAGTGACACCTAAGATCATCCTCTGGCCACTACACACACATGCATATGTGTGCCTGTGCATCTGCACACACATGGACCCATAAATGTACATATACCCCTGCAAGGGAATTTAGACTCCAATTTGCATTGAAAGTAAGTAGCTTCAGGTGTAATGGGTGACAGCATAGATTAAGTAACCTTCCTTTAGCGCCATCTTGATTAACCATGATTTATCATTATCACTTAGTGTAATCTGAGAACAAAACCAGAGTGACATAAATACCTAGACTAAATGCCAAATTGCCCTGATTGGATTTTTGACTCTGGTATTGAGGAGCTGTAAGAAACTCCAAAGTTTGTAGCTATGTCTGTGCCTCAATGAGGTCGTCAGTAGCATGGGGTAATAACATTTCCTAGGTTACTGGGACAGTCACACTGACTCATTTGAAGTTTCTAGAACAGGCATGGTTCAAATCAGTGCCTCATGTAGATGCTATTTTCACTACACTTCACTACTTCTGAGTCCCGATTGCCTTCCCCATGTAATGGGGCAACCTGATCTCCCATAGAGCAAAAAACTTAATGTGGTATCATTAGTGGTCTAGCACAGAGCCTGGAATTGGGCAGGTACTTGTGCTTCTTCTCTTCTGTACTAGTGTGATGTGCAGGGAACCGGCCTGAAGACTTAGTCAAGTACTCTGCATTTCTGTGCTTATGGGTTGTCAGAGGGGATATTTCCCAGGCATAATTTAATTTACTCATTTTCTGTTTCCCTGTGGATCTCTAACAAGAGACAGAGATGTCATATGAGCTGACAAATACACAGTCAAGTAGAAAACATAGTACTACCCGCGATGAAATAATGGAACATTTCCTGGATTTTCCTTGGAAACTCAAATTTGTCTTTGGGGGTGGTAGTAGGGCAGATGTTGACTATAATGTCATTTAGATAAGGAGATGCATCCATGGCAACTAATGAGACTGGAAAGAGGCAGAAGAGACCCCGCTGGCAGTGGGTCAGGCGACAGCATGATGGAAATGGCCTTCTTTAAATGCTTTCCCGCCAGTCATCAGCTAAACTTGGCATTCAGACTGCCCCAGATGAGAGGTGGCCATCACAGGTCTGTACAGCTGATTTCTTTGCAGCATTGGGATGCATTATGACAACACCAGCTGTGACCTTGCAAGCTTTCTGTGAGGTGGGAAGACCCAGAGTGACATTCTCCTATCATACAGGTTGGCGGGGTTGTTTTCAGAGAATGCTGAGATGGGTGGGATTCTGTTCCTGTCTTCCAGCCACCAATCCTCCACAGTTCCCCAAACCTGTTGCCTGCCTCTAACCCCTCCTCAGAAAGCCTCGCTTTCCTCCTCTCATTTCTTCTGAAGCTCTTTCTCTGTCTGGTTAAAGTGGAGATAGTTCAGCTGGTCCATGATGGAGTTAGATGATACATTACAAAATAAAGGATATTCATTGCCCTTGTGTTTATATATTAAAGTGTCTTAAGACTAACAATTATGCTGTATGGACTATGCTATATGAGAACGGACTGATAGAAGTTGCTTCAGCGTCCTTAGTTTAGCCTCTGTTCTGGCTTCTACACTGTGTTTATCTTCAAGGTTGAGTGTGGATTAGAGAGGCAGCTGTGGCTCCACATGTGTTTCCATATGTCCTTAGTCCCTTGCTCTAATAGCTCTTGATTTTTTAAATTTGTTTTATTTTTGGTATTTTTCAAGACAGGGTTTCCCTGTTTGTAGCCCTGGCTGTCTTGGAACTCACTTTGTATACCAGGCTGGCCTTGAAATCATAGAGATCTACCTGCCTCTCCTTCCTGAGTGCTGAGATTAAAGGTGTGCCCCACCACTGCTCAGCATACAGTTCTTGATTTTTAATTTACTTTCTTGTCAATGCTCAGCCAAACCTGCCAGGTACTCACTCGCAAGGCTCCAGGGAGTACACAATTGGGTCTGAAGATATAAGGGCCTACTAAACTCAGCTTGAACAGCACAGCCTTAATGAGGGGCTCAAACTGCATGATGTCTTGAAGAAGTCACCAGTAGCTATAAAGTCAGTTAATTAACAGTGTACTCCTGCCATTACTTTCAGCCTCTGATATATAGAAGCAGAGGCAGGAGGGCCAGGGGTTCAAGGATAGCCTCAATATACATATCAATATCCTGATAAAAACACACACACACACACACAGACACAGACACAGACACACACACACACACACACACACACACACACACACACACAGAGAGAGAGAGAGAGAGAGAGAGAGAGAGAGAGAGAGAGAGAGAGAGGAGAGAGATGCATACACAAACACATAGAGAAATGTACACGTCTTAGTTTCTTTGCTTCCAGGAGTAAGCATGACCAAGGCGACTCGCAAATTGTAGCCTTTATTTGGGAGATAGCTTACATGCTTTGGAGAATTAGTACAAGATCGTCATGGAGGAGAGCATGGTGGAAGACAGGGGGTGTAGCACTGGAGCTGTGGCTAAGGGCTTATAACCTGATCTATAGACAGCAGAGAGAAAGAGGGGGAGAAAGACTAGGCATGGCATGGGCTTTTGAAACCTCAAAGTCAACACCCATGACTCTAGTCCAACACGGCCACACCTCCTCCAACAAGATCATACCTTCTAATCCTTCCCAAACAGGGACCACGTATTCAAATGTATGAATCTATGGAGGTCATGTCATTTAAACCACCACCGCCACCATCATACACACACACACACACACACAGGCACACACTAGACAGACACACAGACACACACAAACACACACACAGGACAGACAGACACAGGCATATATACACCCCACACATGCATAAACACTACACTTGGGTATTTTCTATTTTAATAGAATTTTTGTCATCCTTGAATTTTTCCTTGTATATGATCTCATTTTAGACTTTGGAGGTAAGCTAGGTCAGTGATGTCTAAATATGGTTCTCCAAGTAATGTAAAATTTGTTTCTGAAGCTTTGCCCCAGGATCATGGAGTTAGCCTGGTACGTTGCCATGAAAAACAAGCTCAGCAACTCCATGTGTGGAGGCCATCAACCTCGACTCCATGCACAAGCATTTGGAAACTGATTCAACAATTTTGGTGTGATCACTACAGAGACATCAGTTTGAAAACCTGGCCAAGTTCACAGTGTGGGGCTCTCAGAAAGTTGCATTCACATCTGTTTTCACAATTCTCATTAGCTTTCCCTTCAGTGTGGCCATTAGGGAGTGCTGACAGCTGATTGCCCTGGCTGGGTAGGTGCCCGGGCCTTCCCTCTGCAAGTGACTGAGTCACTCCTTTCTCTGCAAGGAGTATCCATGTGCCTCATCCTGTCTGTGCTAGTCAGGGTTTTCTAAAGGAACAGAACTGATAATGCACACTACACACACACACACACACACACACAGAGAGAGAGAGAGAGAGAGAGAGAGAGAGAGAGAGAGAGAGAGAGAGAGAGAGAGAGAGAGAGGCATGCACACACATGTGCGCACACACATACTCATTAAAAGGGGATTAACTAGAGTAACTTGCAGGCTATGGCCTGAGTACAGTGGGTATCTTCTGAAAGAAAGGCTAAGAATCCAGTAGTCCTTGGTGCTCAAGACTGGATGTCACAGCAGTCTCAATCTGGTAAAGGTGACTCAGAAGGTTCCTAGAGAGCTGCTGGTCTTCAGTCTATATTGGTATCTTCAAAAAGTAGATTCTAATACCAGCAGAGGGGTGTCTCAGCAATAGGATAGATGAAGTTGTTATTAAGTGTGCTGGCCAGCAAGCAAAAAGCAAAAGCTTCCTTCTGTCATGTCCTTATATGTAGATTACCACTACCAGATGTGGCCAGATTTAGGGTGTGTCTTCAGATCATAATGATCCAATGAAGGAAATCTGAAATCTGTCACAGTTTTGCCTAGTTGCTTTGGTTTTAGTTGATGATTTCCCATATAGTCAAGTTGACAACCAAGATTAATCATAACACTATTCTATCAGCAAAAGCTTTTAGCTTTCTAATGTCCCACAAGGCCCACTTTTTATTTAAAGGGCTCTATATTATGATAAAGAATGGTTTATTGCTGATTAATTTCCAAGTCAAGTGTGCATAGATAATTTATTGATGCAACACTGCACTCAGATAATGTTTTTTGAAATTATTTGTGTAACTTTATTAAGTGTGGAAGGTGGGATGTTAATTTGTCAAATTAGAAAGGGGGAAAATAATCTATATATCATGGAACCATTCAGGTGGTAAACAACATTGCCCCCACCCAGAACCCCTGATACCTGTTTTCAGTTATTAGATTTAAATTGTAAATGAAATAGTGTTGGGGCATTGGAAAAATGCATGCCATGTTTTGTTAACATAATCAGAAAAATGGAGCTGCTAGCAACTCTTTCCCACCTGCCAGTCATTGTATTAAATGCTCCTGCAATTTTATTAGAATTCTCTGTCTCTGCAGATGCCAGTCGGCTGTGAAATTGAAATCGCAAACAGAAATACTACATTTTCACCCACAGTGGAAACTGAGAAAGTCCATTTTTATGGCAGGCAAAGAGCCATCGTGACCTTGTCAACAGGGTCATTCACTGCGTAGGCCTGAAGGAAGTTTGGGACTGGTGTCTAGAAAGGGAGGAAGGAACGAGGCTCTGAATTTTTTTTTTTTTTTGACTTTCTCTCACAGTCTGACCGACAAGTATTGTCCATAGTTCAAAGATGGAGAGCCTTTGAGTTTTTCAATGCAACCTGACTTTCTTCCTTCCTTCTCTGAGTGGCTTGAGGTTGTGCTGGAGAAGTTTCAGTTCTTGCAAGGGGCAGACATTTCAATAAAATCTTGAAGATCTTTAAAATGTCTGTGTTTTCTGCTGGGTGGGAAGGGTGAATGGCATTGTTAATAGGGATCAGATTGTGATATGGGTTGGGCTTGCACTGCGAGTCAGATTTGGCAGTTGGATCATCTTTGCTTGGAATACACTGCTCTCTTGCTCCCTTGGGTGACTCTGGAACGTTTGTTTTGTTTGTTTGTTTTTTTTTCCTTTTTTTTTTTTTTTTGGTTTTTTTCAAGACAGGGTTTCTCTGTGTAGACCTGGCTGTCCTGGAACTCACTCTGTAGACCAGGCTGGCCTCGAACTCAGAAATCCTCCTGCCTCTGCCTCCCAAGTGCTGGGACTAAAGGCGTGCGCCACCACCGCCCAGCAGCCCGGAACATTTTCTTAGCTTTCTTTACTGTTGCTTTCTCTTGGAATGTGTCTTCCACCAATGCCAGCCACTCATCCAGAGCCAGCTTATTGTCCCTATGAATATAGGTTCATTTTATATCTTCCATTAAAAGATGTAGAACTGAAGCACAGAGTGATCTGATCTGCCCAGACTCACACAGATAATAATGAGTCAGTCGTTTGAGTTTGACTATTGAATTCCAGAGCTCAACAAATGCTAAATACTAATAGAGAGCTGCATCTCTCCACAAGACAGAAGCTTGATCAAGGTTTAGTTAATTGCCCAGAAGAAGTACTATGGGGATACTGGGGGCGGAGGGAGGCATCCAAAGCATGAACCAAACGAACCACACAACAACACCCCCCCCCCAGAGTTACCTGGATGTGAGGCAGCTGGGAGGGGCTTCTCTTCCCTCAGGGTGAGAGAAAAGTCTGCCTCTTGGCTTTGGAGCTGTCCAGGTGTTGCCAGCTGGTTTTTGCAGTACTGTCTGACTGAGCTCATGCTGTTTTCCAGACTTGGAAAGCTGCTTCCTTGGAAACCTTATATAGAAAAGGAGCAGGCAAACGGGTCTTTTTCGAACATACTAGGTGATATGCCAGTTGTGATTGAAGCTAGCACATCTGTGAGATGCTGAGAAAATGGGACCTCGTGAGAGTTCCCGCTTGCTCCGAGTGCTGGGTAGGTGGCCTTTGTTTATCTGCTTTGTCTAGATCAGATGAAACACACAAGCCACCCCTAAAAGCGAGGATAACAAAGAAAAAGCCATGAGGCCTGTAATACAAAGTCTTGCTGGCTGTCCCATCCCTTTCCTGAGTTTGTGTGTGGATGGCCTCAGTATGTGTTTCTGTCAGCCACATCCATTGTGAGTTTATGTATGTGTGTTCAAACGTGTATGTGTGTTGAGGGTGGGGTGTGTTGAGGCTAGATGTCTATGTTGGATGTCCTTAATCACTTTGCCACCTTATTTTTTGAGGCAAAGCCTTTCATTGAATCTGGAATTCACTCCGTTGGCTATTGTGTGTGGCCAGCAAACCACAGGGATGAATTAGCCCCCGCCTTCCCTGGGCTGAATTTGTAGATGTGTGTGCTGCTGTACCTGGCATTTATGTGGGTGCTGGAGATCTGGACTGGGGCAGCAGGCTTGTTTGTCAGGTACTTTACTGAGACATCTCTCAGCCCCCATATACACTGTTTCCTCCAGTCAATTGATACCTTAATAGTGAATAACCTTCTAAAAACTCTCCTGCCATGTGTCATACTATAAATTTACTGTCTTATTACGGTTTAATTTATTCTTTTCAATACTGTGCTGATACAGGAAATATAACTTAGAGCTACAGAAACATTCCCATAACTTAGGCTTTGTTTTTTTTCCCTAAGATCACATATTGCAAAGTTATTGGACCTTACAAAACCCAAGGTCCTCCTGACTCCTGAGTTTAACTCTAAGGTCAGTAAATGATGCTGTCACTCTGCACAGTGCAGAAGGACTAGTCAGGCAACAGGAATGAGCATGGTCTTTTGTATGTGTGAGTCCATGTGTCTGTATGTAGTGTAGTGCCTCTGTATATTTGTGTGTATACGTGCAGACGCCTGCATATGGAGGTCGGAGGAGAACATTCAGTGTCTTTTATTATTCTCTACTTCCTTGCTTTTTTGTATTATATATGTGTCTATGAGTATATGAATGCATATGTGTATGTATATATGTATGTATGTGTGCATGTATGTATGTTTTATATATGAATATATGTATGTGCGCATATTTAAGAGCCAGTTTTCTTCTTCCTACCATATGGATTCCAGGGACTGAAGTCAGGTCATCAGGCTTGGCAGCAAGTGCCTCTACCCCGTGAACCATCCTTCCAGTCTTTATATTTTAAGAGTCTCTCACTGAACTTGAAGCTCACCTTTAGACTAGTTGAGCTTCTGGTGGGTCTCCCTGTCTTGATTCCCATAATGAGCATTGTCTTTAAAGTCATTGATTTAGTTTAATTTTGAGAGGAATATAGCTAAAGCATCTAACTGTGTAGTTAGGTAGATGGCCATGTTTGGTGCCGAGACAGCTCTGAGTCTATGACCAGCTCTTCAGCAACAAAGTCTGTGTACAGCTGAAGGGTCCCAAAGGCAATCCGATGTACTTTGCTGAGGGATATAAAAGCAGCAGCAGGTCATTCTGGTGTCCTCCACTGAGCTTGCTGGACACTTATGTCCAGCAGTGTTTTCATCCCCCAGGCTGTCAGCCTGATGCCTTAGAAAAGCCTCTCTGGCAAAACTCTCTAGGAGGCACCTGCTATTTTTGAATACTGTCTTCTTTTGCTGGCATGGCTCTGGAACTTAATTATGAAGCCTGGATTAGTGTAAGGCCATGCTCCATCTGCTACTGTACTTGGTTCTTCCCCCACCAAGAGAAGAAACTGTCTCCATCTCTCTTTTCCAATTTCTATTTGGAGGCAGGCTTGACAAGGGGCTTAACTGCTGTCTGGTGAATGCTTTTGCATTAGTAGGAGCCTTTCTGAGTTCTGCCCAGAATGGCTGCCACCAACGTTGAGATTTGCTTTCTCTTTTTTGTCAGAGTCTTACCCTGCGTGCACTCTTTTTTATAAAGCCCACAGCCGACTTGATTAAAACAAAGTTCAGGGTAGATCAGCTTTTGAACATGAACGAAATTCTGCTATTTCTCCTGATCAAAGGCAACCAGAGATCAGCAGCACATTTAAGAAACTACAAATTGGCATCACGCAAAGTCCCATTAAGTGTTCTTGGATGTGATTCATGCCTCGAAGCCTGGGCTTATTCTGAAGTATGGCCAGCATGCAGTACATGGTCTGGGCTTACTTTGGCAGATGGGTAGGCTGTTGACAGTGCAGAAGCCTTCAAGCCCATGTACCAGAGTATCTTAATCTTGGATTTGAGACATTTTGGGGAAACTAAAATTTAGCATTTGGGAAGTTGGACTGACCAAGGGGCAAGAAGGACATTGTTTAGCTTGTAGCTTCTGATTAATGAACATTTTAATTGTGCATGTGTATCTGTGTATGTGAACTATTGAACTACCAGAATTAGAGCTCACCTACAACAGGGTATTATCCCTGCTATAGGCTTTATTTAGTAGATTTTTTTTTTTAAAAACAAACAAACATGTTCTTTTTCCATAGAGAGTTAGATGGCCAAGTAGTTAAGCATGCTTGCTGTTCCTGCAGAGGATTGGAGTTTGGTTCCCAGCACCCACACTGGACAGACCACAGTCACCTGTAATGCCAATTCCGGGGACTCTGACACCCTTTCTGGTCTTTGATGGTACCCATACATATGATCATGGATAGAAACCAAATCTTTAAAAAAAAAAAAGTTCCCTGTCTAAAAATATTCACATCAAATCCCTGGGATTTGTTACCTTATTTTCAAAATGGGTCTTTGCAGATGTGATTAAGTTAAGGATTTTTTGAGATGAGATTATCTAAGATTGCCTGGCTGGACCCCAAGTGCTGTCACCAGCATTCTCAGGGAGAAGAGACAGATCACAAGTCAGGGGACGCTGATAGAAACCAGATTCAAGCAGACGAGGGAGCAGCCTCTTCCAGGGGGAATATCTTTGTGGGTACATTGCTTTGGAGCTTCTCAGATTTCTCAGATTTCTTTGCTTTGAGCCACCCAGTTTGTCAGCAGTTGGTACAGAAGCCATAGGAAACAAAGACACTTCTTGGATCAAGATCAAACAAATCTTCATGTCCCCTCACCTCAAGAGAATGCATGTCCTTTTCTTGCCTGTGTTGTGAATTCTTTGCTAGGTATGTGTGTAGTAATTAGTGCTTACTGAAAGACACTGTAATTTTAAAAGTTTTTTTTGAACAAATATATAGAGGTGAATGATTTAATCAATCATTGAACTCTTCAGATTAGACGCCTGGGTGCTGGAATTTGCTTAGATCTGGAGGGGAAACTTTACATAGTATCTGGAACATCATCTTTCCATACATCTCTGAGCATGTCATTTTGGGCTTTGTCCTTTTACAACATGCTCGTGGACTTGGGCCACTTAAAAGTGGTTTAAAAGAGAGTTTTTTTAAACAAATTTTGGCTCTAGTGTCTGTTTTCTTTTATTATTAACTATGTCTTTTCAAGTAAGTTACTTAATTAGCTTTCTTACATGTGAAATGGGGATAACAAAACCTACCTCTCAGGGCTTTTTGTGAACAGAAAATGATTAAATCTACAGGGCACACTTATTCAGGCAGGAGGAGATCCTAAACAATATACCCGTCATGATGCAAACTTACTTTTATTAGCACGGTGCCTGGCACCAGTATAGGGACAAATAAAAAGGCTGTGTTACAGGGAAAGAAACTTAAGCTTAACAGAGAGAAGTAATGAACCCTGTGTTAACCAGAATTGGATGGCAGAGTGGGGGACATCCAGGTCAGACACAGGGTCCTTTGAATCCCAGGGAAAACATTCTTCCTGGATTTGAATTGTATTGACACTTACTGACGCGCTTGTGACATTGAAGAAGCATTCTCCAGTTCCCAGGCCTCAGTGTTGTTGGCTTTTAGGTTCTGTCTTTCTGCTTTCTCAGTTCCTCATGAACATTGCATTAGCTCATACTCCTTTCCTCTGGCTCTGTCTCCTGCCAGAAGTGATCGTTTATCCCAAGGCATGCATGTCAGGGCTAAAGGCTATGTGGCCGCATTTCCACCAGCCTGTTCGGTTCTTTACAGCCAAATAGTTGGGTGTGGATGGGTTAAGGAAGAATAAATTGACACTATTCCTTATTTTTGTTTTTCCAAACATGTCCAAGAGAGCTAGACAAACTATCAATTTACTTCAGTGCTTTGAAAGCTTCAGAGCTTAAGCTGACATGTCAGTAAGAACACTACAACTCTCTCTTCCCCATCTTTGGTGCTACACTGCACTTAAGCAGGAACACTGTTTTATTCTCAAGCCAAAAAGCAGAATACTATGCAGGTGCTTGGCAAGGGCTTCATTCTCCAAAAAGAGCTCAGAGCAGCTCCTCCTCACTTTGTTAATCAAGGAAGTGGAACTTGGTAGCTTGTAAACATCTCTTCCTTCCCTCTTCATAGTTGATGCGATTTAATTATGAACACCTGCCGTCTTACTTGCCTCTATCCAAGCAGCAGAGTAGAGACAAGAGTCTAGGAATCCTGCTTGACCTTCCCATTCAGTCTGCATTCTTCACTCTCACCTGACCTTCCCACTTTGTCCATTTTGATGGTAGAATGAAAGTCAGTGACATAACCCTGAAATGATACATTTGAAGAGCCGTATAATGTTCATAATGCATATTGGAAATGTGCCCTGTTGGTTCCCAGAGATAAACCTGGTCATTAGACTGATGTAAACAACTGTACACTTGGGAGAAGTTTAATTACCAACTCCAGATGTCTGGGAAAAGATGGTCCCAGGGCATCAGCAACCTGCTACTCACACTGCCAGCAGATCTCATCCAGCCTTCCCCCAACCATATCTGCACATTGGACATTTCACATCTGGGCCAGATGCCCCTGACACATAGAAATAAGGAGGTGTCACTGACAACAAAGATGCAAGGGTTCCTGGACCACAAGAAGCCTCACGAATTCTTTTCATTTTCTTTGGTTTCCGGGATGTCAAATTCAGTCTCCAAATTGTTCCTGCTTTGGAGAAGTTCTGCCAAATACTTGTTTTTAATTTTAAAGGAAAGAATTATTGACATAAAAGAAGAGATATGGTGACTATCAGTAAAAGCTGCAGTATGGTAGAGATGTCCATTGCTCTACAGGGTATGGCTGTCAGAGTCAAAATGTATGACTTGTGATCTGGAGAGATGTCACAGTGGGTAAAAGTACTTGCTGCTCTTTCAGAGGTTCTAAATTTGATTCCCAGCACGCACATGGCAGTTCATAACCTTCTGTAACCCCAGTTTTAGATTATCCACTACTCTCTTCTGGCCTCTGCAGGCACCTGTATGCCTCTGGTACATAAACATACACACAGGAACACCTATCCACATAAAATAATCTTAATAAATAAATCTCAAAAATTCTCTATGATGAAGGTTATGAGTAACTTCAGCACATGTAGTATTCATTAAATAAAACACACTTGTGTTTGGTCCAATAGAATACTGTATTATTTCTCTCCCCTTACTGTGCAGTAAATTGCAAATTCCTGAATTCAAATCCCCGGTTCTCAAATGTGTATCTGTAGCTCTGATCTCTTTCTTTGATTTCAAACTCAATTGCCTACAGTGTACATTGGTCCTCACCCATTCTTTCTAATGAAGACACTGCCTCAGCCCTCAAATTTCCCATGGATAAACAATTCATCTAACAAAGATGCCTGCTTCTTCTACTTAGTTTATGTAGATCTCCATTAAAATAATTAGTTTTAAGAAAGCACCAGATGTCCCTCAATGGAGGAATGGATTCAGAAAATGTGGTATATTTACACAATGGAATACTACTCTGCAATTAGAAACAATGAATTCATGAAATTTTTAAGCAAATGGTTGGAACTGGAAAATATCATCCTAAGTGAGGTAACTCAATCACAAAAGAATATACATGGAATGCATTCACTGATAAGTGGATATTAATTAGCCCAGAAGCCCTGAATACCCAAGACACAGTTAGCATATCAAGTGACTCCCATGAAGAAGTAAGGAGAGGGCCCAGATCCTTGAAAGGCTTGATCCAGCATTGTAGGGGAGTACCAGAACAGAAAAAAGGGAGGGGTGATTGGAGAATGGGTGGAGAGAAGAGAGCTTATGGGACATATGGGGAGGGGGGAACCGGGAAAGGGGAAAGCATTTGGAATGTAAACAAAGAATTTAGAAAATAAAAAAAGAAAGCATCTGCAGATTTTCTTGTAGGAGACTAGGAATTTCAATATGAAAAGAATATATGCATTAGGGACAAAGGGAATACCAATGACTGTTGGAAGATAGGAGTAGGCTCTTGAGAAGAAGAACACATGTCAAGAATGGCAAATGGAATTGGAATGGGGTGAGGGGTACTCAACTGACCTTTAGTAGGGGGAATTCTGGTCAGACTGTACCCAAAGATAGCCATCACTGACCATGTGCTTTTAGCTTTTGCAATATATTATACTTTATTTAAATGCAAGCTGACTTTTAAAGTGTCTTTGGGTATTCTAGTAGAGTGTATAAAGATTTAAAAGCAGTTAATTTTCAATATTGATTAGATGGAGCACAGATATATTCAGGGAAGCTTTGGGAAGCAGGCTCTTTCAGCCACCACTGCTGGGAATTCAGTGTGGTAAGCACCTAGACGGTACTCTTGAAAGAGAGAAAGGTTGCTCTAGCATTTGTTTCTTGACTTAGAGATTGCACTTGCAAGAAGTCACTGAGATCTGTATTTCATAGAGAATGGACTAAGGAGAGGAAAATATTTATTTTGACCCCCATGGTCAACTATGGTGATGGAGCCACTGAATGTCATTTGTCTCACTAACTTTCTTCTCTTTCTCTATAGGGAATGTGTCTCCAAAAACTGAGTGGGAAAATTGAATGGTTTGGTGTGAAGCATGGACCCTTGGTCCCTATATTGATTTTTCTTATTTGTCAGGATTTACTTATCTCTTTCATTGAAATAGGAAGGACCCTAAGAGTGGGGACTCCATCCTCAATTCTTGTATCAACATTGCAGGAACAGCACTTGGCTTGTAAAAAAGCAACAGTAACATTTGTTACTTGAATGGATAAAAATAAAAGATTGAATGAACAAAATTCAATCAGTGGCTTGTATTTTATACCATATGTGTGTTCATATTTTCTGAAATTTATTTGACTTGATAAATAATTGTAGAAATAAATAATTTTTTTATTTTTTGTAGTGTTTGGGGGTCAAATCTAGAAGTTAGACACATTGGACAACCATTCTTACTATGGTATTACATCCCCAGTCCATATATGATAATTTTAACCATTTAGAAAATGGATACATTAGTATATATGACAAGATTTATGTTTGTCCACTGATTTTATTTTCACTTGTGGTTTTTGTTGAACATGTGTTATTCTAAGTGATTCTGGCTGCATCCAAATTGGTATAGCATTTCTATTTATTCTCTTGATCGTCATCTTAATGTGTGCCTCATCGCTTTAAGTAACACAGGTGTATATGTGTGCACACAATGAATGATATTGAGAAGCATGTGTTTTACAAAGTCCATTTTGCTTGGTGGAAGTTCTACTTACACTATAGGGATAGTCCTTATTGTTTAAGATAATTACATAGAATTGACTGTGGTTGAGTTTAAGTAACCACTTTCTTATTAATGGATAATTTTATTTCCTCTAATATTTTGTAGTGCTAGCAATGTTTTTATGTATCTAGTCATATTATTGATCTGTAGACTTAAAAAATAAACCTAGATATTCAACTCCTGATTACAGGTATGTGACATCTCCATAACATTTTTGTATATCTTGCATTTTTCATTAGTTTGTGTATTAGTTTAGGTTCTCTAGAGTCGCAGAACATATGGGCAGTATCTATATAGTTAGGGAATTTGTCGATGACTTACAGTCTATAGTCCAACTCCCCAACAATGGGCAGCAGCAGCTGTGGATGGAAGTCCAAGGATCTAGCAGTTGCTCAGTCCCACCAGGCAAGCAGGCAAGGAAGAGTGAGTAAATCTTCCTTCTTCCAATGTCCTTATATAGATCTCCAGCAGAGGGTGTAGCCTAGATTAAAGGCTGTAGGTCTCCAGCAGAGGGTGTGGCCCAGATTAAAGGCAAGTGCCTCCATGCCTTAAATCCCAGATGATCTTGAACTCAGAGATCTCCTTGCCTTAATCTTCTGGAATTCATAGCCACTATGCTTCAAGATCTCCATGCCAAGATCCAGGTCAGAAATTTATATCTCTGAGACTCCAGATTAGGATCATAGGTGGGCCTTCCTTGTAGTTCATTCCAGATATAGTCCAGTTGACAACCACGAATAGCCGCTACAGTTTGTATTTTCCATCATGTAAAACTTTAAGATTTGATCTAGTAAATCTTTTTCTTTACCTGAAAATATTTTGCCTATTTTGGAATTAGTTTTGCAGCTTTTAGTACTTAACTATATTCAGTTCTAATTACTTTCATTATTTTGATATTAGATCTTTAATCAGCCTGAGAATATTTACTAAATTTTCACATTGAACTCATCATATATATGTCCCTTCATATAGCATGTTTAACAATAGGCAATAGAGTTAATAGTGCATATCAATACCAATGAATTAAATGATTATCTTTGAATAGATTTGCTCAAATTTCTTTTTGTCAGGTTTTAAAATGATGAGAAAGAAGGCATTTAGTTCATTTTCTGTCATGTAGAGGTTATTATTTTTCATATCTTTAAAAATTAAATGAAATATTCTATTAATTATTAAAATTTTGTGCATGCATTTTGATCATATTCCTTCCTCTAACTCTTTCAATATCCATCCCACATTTCCTTCTAACTTTATGTCCTCCTTTTTTTTCCTCCTTGCAACCTACCAAGTTCAAAAGTACCTTGTACTTTTGGGTGTGGGGTCAGCCACTGTGAAAGTTGACCATTCCTGAGAAGCCATGAATTTGCAATAGCTCCTCAGCTATAGGTGGGAGCTCTTGGGTCCTTCCCTCTCATATAAGGATTATTTCATATAGTAAGCATCTCAATTCCTAATGTCACGTGCATTAGTGACACCTTTGCATGCTGTGATTTGCATCTTTTGAGTGTGGTCTAGTTGTAAGTCAGGATACCGCACTCAAATGATGAATTAATTTGGATTACTCTGATTCAGAAAGCCTTACATGTATTGGCCCTTCTGGCTTTTGTCTTTTCTCCTCCACCCTCTTTTCTTCTCACTAATTACAAATTCAAGACTTGCAGTTAATTAAATTAATTAATTAAAATGTCAAGACACATAGCAAGGTGGGGGGATGCTGCCTACTTATCACTCAGGAGGTGAATATCTGGGTTATAAAAAAACTGCTACAGATCAATAATACAAACAGATAATAGAAACATGGGTGAAAATACAAACAGGTAATTCATAGGAGAGAAGCTGCAGTCAATAATATATTTAATATTATTCATAATTAATTATCCATTGGTTAAAAACATAACTTTTGCTATTCAGGCATACACAAACCATACACAAAGCATCTCAGGAGTCAGCACCTGAAATGCCCAGAGTTCTACCATCAGAGGAGAGCAGATGCCTTCCCTAGCTTGAGGGGTAACTAAGTGGGCAGGCCCTGAGAGCAGTTTATCAGACTGAGTTCTTAGTGAGGAGTGACTGGACTTTTGCTGCAAGCAGGTATGAACTGGATATGGAAGAGATAAATGACAACTGGAGATTAGGGGAGACCTTGAGAAGGGGCTAAGGTCCTTGTTTGCTTATCTTAAAGATGGTCATAACTGTAGTATCGCCTTTCTAGACTGATTGTGCTCAGCGGGGTACTGATGGTTCAGCAATTACCATAGCCACCTGTGTCCTGGGCAACATAATCAGCATCAAAATGAAAGTTTTCCAGCATTACTCATATCTGAGAACGGAAGTGTCTTTTGCGATACATGTGTGTACAACCTTAGGCTATGTGGTTCTGCTTAGCCACATGCTAACTGCTTAGTCCACTAGTCTAAGCAGAGTATTCCACTCCATTGGAGAAAGTTGGGTTGGGATCAGTCATGACTCAAGTTCATCCCCCAGCTCTGGAAGCCTAGGTGAAACCACAGAAGGGGAGCATTCTCTTGGCCTGACATTGCTAATTTGAAAAAAATGATGCTCTAGAACTTTGGGCTTGTCCTTGCTTTATAATAAGCCAACATGGGAGGAAAAGGAGTTGAGAGAAAGGTTCCTGCTGACACCATGTGAATTCTAGATGTAGGCATGACCAGGCAAGAAAATGTCCAGTTTTCTTATTAGAGGAGACCACAGATTCCCTCTTTCTTATCTCAACATGTGTTGAGTTTTTGCCATTGTGGATGCTAAGGTTTGTTCACAGGAAAGTTCCGGGAAACTTATTTGAAACAGACATGGACTTTTATAATGGCATCCGTATGCAGACTCCCTTGAAAATGCCAGCTGGTGTCTTTTCTGTGGACTGAGGGTTTTTTGACGGGTCAGTTGGAAATGAGGGAGTTAACGAAAACTGGTCTCAGGGCTCTCTAATATCAGCTTTTATTTTTCTTAGACCTTTAAGAATGCTTTTTGGCAGTGAAATCACAAAAGTGGAAACAGCGGGGTTTTCTTAAAGCACAGTAGTCTGAGGTTTCCAATTAATGCACTGCCTGCCCACCCACTGTCCATTCGGAAATGCTTTTTATTAACATATAGCACCCTAGGACTTCTTGAAGGTGTCAGGGCTTGAAAGTAATTCGTGAAAAAGGAAAAAACTTTGAAAAGAAATTAGGAAGAAAGCTCCAGTCACACACACACATCCGAGCTTAACTTAAGGCACCTGCACAGTGGGTTGGCATGGGACACCAGGTTGTGTTAATACATTTCGGTAAGCAGATGTCTTTAAAGTGAAGGCTCAGAAGTTGGTTCCTTCCCAGACCCCATGTAGGGTACCTTAGTCATTCCAAACTTTTGAAAAAATATAAATTGGTTCCTCAATGTTGTTCCTTCAGATTAACTTTGGGTCTTACTTGGTGGTTTTAATGGCAAGGGCATTTGTGGTGATAGACCAAAAACCTCCAGAATTCTGCCAACCTGTCCTACTCTATGGACTGGTTATGAGGGTGATATGGTAGTTTTCTTATGACAAATGTGCATGTGCTCATGTGTGTGTGTGTGTGTGTGTGTGTGTGTGTGTGTGTGTATGTGTGTGTGTGTGTGTTGTGTGTGCATGTATGAGTATGTGTGAAAGATACTTCCTGAAAGTCCTTTCTCCACACTTCCCATTAGCTTAGTAACTTCCTCTCTGCTCCTGAATATCCCTTGATATCCCTTTAGATTATAATTATTATAGATATTCACCATTCTCAGTTATCTTTTTAGCAAAATTGCCCTGGGTTGTGTCCCCTATTTGAGAATATCTAAACCCGGATACTAAACTCCATGGTTTGCAGGATTCTAGATTATATCAGGAACAAGAGGATCTGTGTTTCCCTAATGACATGTGGCCAGGTGTATTAGCACTAGTGGTGCTCTGGGGATGTTTACCCATAGCTGTTGAGTGCCTTACAAGGGTCGCCTGTTCTGGGATGCAGGTGACTCTGACCCTGGTAAAGTCTTCCTGACTGTGATGGTTGGTTTTAGTATCAACCATTAGAATCACCTAAGGAGGGTATTTCAACTGAAAGAATGCATGGATTGCTGTGAGAAAACCCATCCCAAAATGTGGGTGGGGCCTTCCTGGCAAGTGGTACAGACAGAAGAGCATGTGGCATAAGGAAACATATCCATCTTTTGCTTGATCAACCTTTTCTCCTACCACCAAGCTGATTTGCCCTGTTGTTGCTGCTGATTCCAGCGTTTCCAGTCTTCCAGCAAAGACTAAGGAGCAGCAGCTCCCAGGGACTTTCCAGGCTTTCAGTGCACCGGACTGGGATTTCTAAGGCGCTCAGCTTCATGAATGGAGCGACTGCTGGTTTCTTAGCTGCTTGGGTATGAGACACTGTTATTACCATTTTAATGTAAACCGATTTAATAAATCACACACACACACACACACACACACACACACACACCAGTTTTGTTCCTTTAGACCAGTGGTTCTCAATGTGGGTTCTGACCCCTTTGCGCGTCTAATGACTTTTCAAGGCTCAAAGGACCCTTCCACCGAGTCACATAACTGACATCCTGCATATCACCTATTTACATTATGCTTCATAAAAGTAGCAAGCTTACAGTTATGAAATAGCAATGAAAATAATTGTATGGTTTGGAGTCACCACAACATGAGGAACTGCATTAAAGGGTAGCAGCATTAGGAATGCTGAAAACCACTGCTCTAAACAGTTTTGACACATACACCAGGATTCTCTCTTCCCTTGATTCCCTGAGGACACTCTTCCTGTCCTTCAAACCTGAAACCTTCTTAATGTTCAAGCAAGTCCCTATTACTAAGGGACTTCCTGTTTCTTTTCTGACAGAGTGTGGGCTGCTAAGAAGAAATGATCATTAAAATGTGCAAATAAACACACAATCAAATTTCAGGGCATACTATTTTTTAGAGATGAATTTAACATGCAGTCTAGTCGATGGCATAGTTGGCAATGCAAATAACTGGTATGTGATTTGAATCCCATCTAGCTTCACAATATGAATGCCATACAGGGAGTACAACCAGGTCTACCAGGACACTGCATGAAGGTAAATCTGGTTTGAATATAGACCATGGGTGTAGGAAGAAGAGAAAGAAGAGGCTGAGCAGACAGGGGCAGGAAAGAGGCCATTGGAAAAGGTGGGACTTTATTCAAAGTTCAATAGGTAACCTACAGGAGCTATTACATACCTATCATGCATGCATCTACTCTGGTTTCTGTGAGACTGTAAGTTGCTTTGACAATCTAGGTCATTGTATTGGCTGGTTTGTGTGTCAACTTGACACAGGCTAGAGTTATCACAGAGAAAGGAGTTTCAGTTGGGGAAGTGCCTCCATGAGACCCAGATGTGGGGCATTTTCTCAATTAGTAATCAAGGGGGGAGGTCCCCTTGTGGGTGGTACCACCTCTGGGCTGGTATTCTTGGGTTCTGTAAGAGAGCAGGCTGGGCAAGCCAGTAAGGAACATCTATCCATGGCCTCTGCATCAGCTCCTGCTTGAGTTCCAGTCCTGACTTCCTTTTGTGATGAACAGCAATGCAGAACTATAAGCTGAATAAACCCTTTCCTCCACAACTTGCTTCTTGGTTATGATGTTTGTGCAGGAATAGAAACCCTGACTAAGGCAGTCATGTTTCTTCTGTGTAGTGGTTCCTAGCAAAGGTACTGTATCATAACATCAGTTTTGCAAACTTTAAATGCAACGATTCTGGGGCTGGTGACATGGTTCAGTGGATAAAGATGTTTGCTGTCAAGACTGTCTCCAAAAGTTACCTAGGGCACATTGAAGACAAAGACTTATGGTCTAGACTCTGTTTCTTCCATAATTGGGATATGTAACAGCTCAGTGCCAGCAGATGCTAAATCCTGCTTTGTTTGAGCCAGGTGAGTTGGCAGAGTTGTGGATGTTCATATGTTCCTCTCTGCTGGCAGGTCTAGGTGAGAGGAGAGAACCCAATCCAGCCTGGTCTCCTCAGGTCTGAGCAGGAGGGTGAATGTTGGGGCTTGGAAAATACTGAGGAGTCTGTGAAAGCAGGAACTCATTTAATTGTATCAGTCTTTTGCTTATAAAGGGTTGAGGAAGGAGGTGGGGAATTCTGGTGGGGTGAGATGTCGCAGGGGGCAGGGAAGGGTAATGACAGAGGTATGGGGTGACTGACAGGGCCAATAAAGTTATTTGACATCGGTGGTAGTAAGCAAGGGAGGCTTAAGCAGGTTGTGCTGAGTCATTCCAGTACGGAAGTAACCAAGACAGGTCTCTAAACTCGAGCAAAGGCTCAGGCTCCCTCACTAGACCTCAGTAGCTGGCCCAATAAGGCCCAACACATATGGTAGTAGTCTCACTTCAGAGTTTTTTTGGGATGACCAGAAAATCTAAAACATCCTATCACCTGAAGTATTGTCTTGTGGCCGTGGGGGTGGGGTGGGGTTGGGGGGGTGGAGAGGTGGGATATCTTCTTCTCATACCTACTTTAGGTCTCTGCATTCATCTTTAGGAAATGGGTTCCTAATACATCTTTATGTTGCTAACTATGTGGCTACGTTGGCTCTTCCCTTCACCAGGTTTCTTAGTCTGATGCATTTTCCTTGCTTTCTGTTGTCTAACTTGGAGACTTAAACTCCACAGTCCTCAGCCTTGTAGCAGTCAATCCTCCAGTTTGTCTCTGCACCATAACCTCTCAAATGGTTAATGGCTCATAAACAAGTAATGAATGCTCAGTGTAAGTTTAAAAGAGTCCACTGTGAGCAATCCTTTGTGTTGTGAATAATTACCCAATAATTTATCTCTTTACTTGTATAGATTTGGGGATTTTTATTAGAGGATGTCCTTGTAGCAGCATTAAGGGTAATTAAAAGGACAGTTTTGGAGACTATTGGTCTACTACAAGATAAATACAATGAGTACTCAAGGTAAGTGATGTGAGATTATGGGATGTATAAACCTTTTGTAGAAAGAGTTTAGAGAAATAACTCAAAGACAAGAATGCCTTGAGGTAGCATTTTGGGGAAAATATTGAGGTGGGGATAGATTTTGGAAAAGAAAGGCTTACACTGTGCTTCTACTCCATGAAGCTCCCAAATCTGTGAAACAGAAAATGTAGTGAAATAAAAAGAAGTGTAAACTGTCAGATACTTTACATATGAGTAGAATGGACACTGGTTACATACACCATGGAGCAGTAAAAACTGAAAATGCAGAGCTTTCTGTTTACAAATTACTAAGAATTTGAAAATGGTGACAGCAAGGAAGTACAACCAGACATGGACCTTTCTGTGAACTCTGAGTGTGGTTGTACCTGGATAGGATGGAAAGGGAAGATGGGCTTCACAATGGGACAGACATGGATTTTAATCTTAAGCAACCACAACTTTGGTGGCCAGTGGAATAATCATATAAACTCTCTGAGCTTTAGTGTTATTATGTTAAAAATGTAGACCTTTCTCTTCAGCTTGAGTATTGTTGAAATTAGTAGTCTTGGTAATGCCTCACTACCTGTGCTTTGTGAGAAATGAACCTAATTGTGGCTGTAATGACAATTTAATAAATGAGCTTAAAACCTGAAGCACTTTAATGAAATGACTTTCACTGTTATTTTCTAGTGTCTGTTTCTTCAAGAGTCCTTATGGCATTTGTAGACTTTGAAATTCTGACATCAAGTCCTGGGCCTCAGGGCATAGCTACACAGAGGGACTGGAAGTGGAGTCAAAAGTTAAATATGAAACTTTTCTTTTCTGGAGGTATTTGTGATCAGATATTGGGATAAGACAAGAATGAATTTATCATGCTTTCTCATGGGGAGCAGGGCAACTGGTATAGAAGAGGCACTTGGATAAACAATGAAGAGTCAGAGAAATAAAGCCTGGAGTGGTCTTTTCATTGTTACAGAAGATGAAATTATTAAAGCTGAAGAAAAAGGCACTACTATGAATTGAAATTAGCTCTAGTGCCTCAGTAAGGATCCCTGAAATGAAGGATAAGTTTTTGGCTTGGTGACCCCTAGAGTCTGCTTCTCAGTGTGCCTGCACCTGTGTCAATCTGTTCCCTTGAACCTTGTGAACTGCTGCACACCATAAAACTTGGTAGAAGTATTGCTCTGCAATTTCAATCCCAGACATTAAGAAGGTTTTACTTCCGCAGCTTTACTTTACTTCCACAGCTCTACAGTTTTGGAGAGATCATTTAAATACCACAAAAGAAAGTGGCAAACTATTGAGGAGAGTCAAGGACCTCAGCTGACAGTGACCCTGTTACAGTGATTTTCTTTTTACTATAGAAGACAGTCCCTGAACCTATAGTTGGTTCATAAAACTTCAGATAGTGGTGAGTTCTCTCTCTCTCTCTCTCTCTCTCTCTCTCTCTGTGTGTGTGTGTGTGTGTTTCTTTCCAGTGCCCATGCTGCTGCACTGCAACAAGTTGTTGAGCCAGTTCTCCCATCATCACACCTTTGGGGCCAGCTCACCTGTGCCCCTGTCATTAGAGTCAGGTCTACTATGCTGCCTAAGTGAGGTTCGGGGCCTGCTTTCCCAAGTGCTGCAGCAGGAGAGGGACAGGGACAGCTTTCCTTTTCTAATAGCACTGGAGCCAGCATTCCTGTCTGCTGCAGGTAGTGAGGGTAAGAGCAGAGGAGGATATTTCACCTTTATTCACACTCATATTGAGTTGTGTTAGGCCACGTGTAGCTAGTTAAGATGGCTCTGACACTGAATCACCAGTTTTAAACAAACCTTTTCTTAATAACACTATACCTTTTAAATCATAACCAATTAATTTATAACTCTATAGTCAAGATATGTAAAACCTTATTCCATTGAGACCAATTAGAAACAAGAATAAAGCGATTATACGAATTTCATAAGTTAAACCAAAGTTTTCGCAAATCTTGAGGCTGGTAGCCTTTTAAAAGTGGCTTTTTTTCCAGCTGTGTTTGACTCCTACTTAAGAATGCGAGGCACCTTAAATTAGCTTCCTCTGTGTAATTTGCAGACTGGCAGGACTGCCAGCAGATAAAGCTTTTTTACCATTTTTTTCTTTTTAACATAAAAAGCAATGATCATTCAGCCAATCAAAACAATAGACAACATTTGGACAGGTTTTGGTGCACCAAAGACAGACAACAGATGGAGAGGGAACTTGATGTCCCAAAGAGATCCAAGTATCTTAACCAGAACTAAAGAGATCTCCAGTAGGTTTCAGAGAGGAAACAGGACATCTCCTGTTTTCCTGTCCTCACCACGAGAGTTTTGAAATAGCTTCCAACCATTTTTTTTTTATACCGTGTCCTACACATGGAAAAACTGCTTTTCTGAAACCCTCTTTTTTTCTTGTTTAAGATTTAACAAGGGGGAAAGGGGGTGCCTAAGCGAACACACACACAGACATGGTATAGAATAAAGTTTATTCAGAACAGAGGATGAAAGTTAATGGGTTAGTGGAGACAGAGAAAGG
This sequence comes from Apodemus sylvaticus, assembly GCF_947179515.1. Classification (NCBI taxonomy): domain Eukaryota; kingdom Metazoa; phylum Chordata; class Mammalia; order Rodentia; family Muridae; genus Apodemus; species Apodemus sylvaticus. The sequence continues at coordinate 76,288,864 of NC_067476.1, forward strand.
CAGAGAGAGTGTGTAGATAAGTAGAGACTGGCCATGACCACGTGGAGAGAGGTGGGTCAGCATCAGGGCCCTGCCTGGTAAATATTTCATTTAATTCTTGACCTACTTTTTGCCATATCTTTCTTTTTAACTCTAATTCCCCTTTCCCTGAGAGAAGCTTTCAGGTCTCTAATGAAGACCGCTTCTTTAGACAATTAATGGCCCATTTCTATTGGGACGGAGAATGCAACTTACCAAAGGAAACTTTCTTTCATGACTGGTGAAAGCGCTTCCTCCCAATGACTTCTTTGCCTCTGCGGCCTTCTCCTGAATGGTTTCCATCTGGCGAAGGTTCGTCCTCGAGCACCACGTTGGGGCGCCACTTATCCTGTCCCATGTGACCTAGTTATTCGGGGAGCCGAGGGGAACCCAAGCCTGAAGAGAAATGGGCAGGAAAGAAAAGCAAAGCCAAACAAAAGGGGTGTCTTGTCAAGGCTTCTTTAATGAAAAAGCTGAACACCATTTTGAACACACCTTAAGAGGAAGTAGAGAGGGGCTGAGGGGGAATGCTAAAAACACAGAAGGAGGAAAGGTCATGGGGCAGATGCTGGCTGTGGCATCCAGCAGCTTTTCTGGAATGCTGGCTCTGCCTAGACAACCCCAGGTGTTCAGGCAGGATAAGAACCAGTTGATCAGCCTTGTGTGAAGAAGGGGGTGGTTCAGCTGTAAACTGCAAGGTCAGTGGACTCTCAAGGTGAGAGCTGTTGAAGGTCTGGTTTTCTAGAGTTTGGTCTCCCACAGTGAGGTGTGCTCACCTGCAACTCTCACAATGTGCTGGGCCTGCTCTCCCAAGTATTGCAGCTGTCCTGAGGTGAGTCAGCTGTCCTCTTCTCATTTTGCCAGGGCCAGACCTCCTGTGATGCCCAGGTGTGGGGTGGAGATACTTCTGTGTAGCCCTCAGACACCAACATGTTCCAGGAGGCAGCTCATCCTGCTGCTTGGCCTGCGGTAGTAACAGACCGCTGCTGCTGCAGAGCCCTGTACCCAGATGGGACCCCTGGAGGCAACACAGGCTAGGACCCCACCATGGTCCCAGGTGGTATTATTAGCTACTCACATCAGGCTTTTCCTCACTAACCTCAGTTCTCCAGTTCTGCCTCTCTTCATCGTGTCCACATGCTTCTGTTTCTCTTTCTCTTCCATTTCTCCACTTTCGCGTTCCCTTTAGTGGTGCTAAAGGATCTCTGAGTGTCTGGGATCATCTTATGAGTAGTTATAAGAGCATTACGTCCCACTCATGCATCAGGGCTCTATGCAGGAGTCCTCTTGGGCATGGTTTGCCCCCCTCATAGGCCTGCATTATATGGAACTGCTGGTCATCTCCCTATTTGGGGCCCCATGGTGCTGGTCTGGTAGTCTTTTTGTGTCCCTCCTCCCCTGGCTACCCCAAGGGGCCCCTTGTGAGAGTCTCAGGCTTGCTTCCATCCAGAGTCCACAGTCTCAGGTCCCAGCTGGAGTTCTTCTAGTCTCTTGCTTGCTCCCCCTTCTGAGAAGGCCTGGGACTTTCTTTTAGGGAACCTTAGGCTATTTACTAACCATTTAGATGTTTATAGGTCAGAACATTGAGCATAGATGTAGCCTCTCTCCTCTCTGCTATCTACTGACACATATATACCTTCAAAACTTCTAGAGGACAGGCAGAATCTCTTACTACACAGTAATTCCTACGAATGAGGATTCAGCACCAGAAACTGCCTCCATTGCAGAATAAATTCCCTACTGGCTTCTTTCTATTGGCAATCAAGCCTATTTTCTGATGCTTTAAAAATATACTCTTGATTCCTTACTTCTTGAAAGTCTTGAAAGTCTATTTTGTTCCCTGAGATTTCACCTTACACCAGTCAGAATGGCTAAGGTCAAAAACTCAGGAGACAGCAGGTGTTGGCAAGGATGTGGAGAAAGAGGAACACTCCTCCACTGCTGGTGGGGCTGCAAGATGGCACAACCACTGTGGAAATCAGTCTGGAGGTTCCTCAGAAAACTGGACATGAGACTTCCAGAGGACCCTGCTATACCTCTCCTGGGCATATACCCAAAGGATTCCCCGGCATGCAATAAAGACACATGCTCCATTATGTTCATAGCAGCCTTATTTATAATAGCCAGAAGCTGGAAAGAACCCAGATGCCCCTCAAAGGAGGAATGGATACAGAAAATGTGGTATATTTACACAATGGAATACTACTCAGCAATTAGAAACAATGAATTCACAAAATTTTTAAGCAAATGGTTTGATCTGGAAAATATCATCCTAAGCAAGGTAACCCAATCACAAAAGAATACACATGGAATGCAATCTCTGATAAGTGGATATTAATTAGCCCAGAAGCCCTGAATACCCAAGGCACACATTGCATAACAAATGACTCCCATTTATAGAGAGGGTCCTGATCCTGGAAAGGATTGATTTAGCATTGGAAGAGAATATAAGGACAGAGAAAAAGAAGGGAGGTGATTGGAGAAGGGATGGAGAAAAGAAGGTTTTTGGGACATATGGGGAGGGGGATCTGGAAAAGGGGAAATCATTTGGAATGTAAACAAAGAATATAGAAATTAAAAATATTTGAAAAAAAAGTCTATTCTGTTTACGTTTTCCTTCATGGACAGGCATTTCTTGAATTAATATCAAGCCATGCCCCTCACCCTTCCACTCTTCATCATTTCCCAGTCCTTCTAAAGAACCTTTACTTTACAAGAGCCACGTGGTAACACTGTCAGAGTATCCAGGAGCTCAGACACTAGCCACATGGCCACACGGTGACAGTATGCAGGAACATGGAAAATAATCATATTAACATGATCATACTATCAATGAAGTATCTGTGACCTCAATAGAAAACACATGAAACACATAGTATCCAGGAGCTCAGATACCAGTCACATAACATGCTCATAGTTTAGTAGCTAGGACAAAAATAACAAGGTAATATGCTCACAATCCCTATACACTCCCATAATAGTCACATGGTAGCATCCTCACAGTGTCTAGGAGGTCAGATATTAGTGACTTGATAACATGCACACAGTATCCAGGAGCTGAGATGCTAGTAACACAGTAGCATGCTCCCAGCATACAAGAGTTGGTATCCACAAGCTAGTTGGTAACACAATCACAGCATTCAAGAGTTGAGATATTAGCCACATGGTAACACCATCAAACTATCCAAAAATATTTTATACCCCCACAGTAGCCAGAAGCTAAGATCTCACAGTACCCAGGAGTTTGGACACTATTAGCATGCTAACATCCTCACACTATCTAGGAGCCAATACCAAGAATCAATTCACATTCACATTCACAGTATCCAGGAGCTAATAATGAGAGTCACATGGTGACACAGTTACAGTGTCCAGGAGTTCACATACTGCTCACATGGAACAGGGTATCCAGAGGCTAAGACACTAGTTACATTGTAACACGTTCTCATATTCTAGGAGTTAAGATACTAGTCACATAGTAACACCTCTACAGTATCTAGGAGCTCAAACACTAGTAAAATGGTTATGCTCTTATAGAAACCAGAAGCACAGACATTTGTTACATGGTAAACCCTCAGAGTATCCAGGAGACCAGGCACTATTTAGACATGTGAGCACACTCTCATAGTATCCACAGTCTAAGACATTCACCACATGGCAATCTGCTAAAGTATCTAACAGCTAAAACATTAGACACACAATATCACCCTCATAGTATTCAAAAGCCCAGACATTTGTCACATAGCAACAACTCACAGTAACTAGGAGGGAAGACACTAGGCACTTGGGAACATCCTCAGTTTGTCCAGTGACTAGTTACACTAGAGAGGTGGTAATATACTCAAAGTAACCAGAGGCTCAGTTATTAGTCACAAGGTAACATACTCACAGTAACCAGCACTTCAGATACTAGACACATGGTAACAAACTATGTCCCAGGCTAAGGCACTAGGCATGTGATAATATACAATATCTCAGTGGCCAGACAGTTACATGGCATGTTCACAGTATGTAGTTCAAACACTAGTCACTTGGGTAACATATTCACAATAATAGTATCTCAAACACTAGTCACATGATTAAAAAAAAGTCACATTTTCTCAAGGCTAACTAATATACTAGCAACATTATATCTAGGAGTTAAGACACAAGTCACATGGTGACATTGTGTCTAAGAGCTCATATACTAGTTTCATGGTAACACCCTAATAGCTTCTAGAGATTCAGACACTAGGTATATGATAATACCTGCACTTTTGTATCCAGAACCTCAGATGTTAGTAACATGGTAACATTCTCCTGGTGTCTAGAGGGTAACATACATAGCAACATACAGTATCAATATGTTGTGTCAACATACAGGCTCAAAATTCTTGTCACATGGCAAAAATTCTCATAGTATTCAGAAGCTCAGACACTAGTCACATGGTAACATGCTCACAGTATCTAGCTCATATGCTAATCACATGGGAATACCTTCCCAGTGTGTATAGTCTAAAACATCAATTTCTATATCCTAACAATATCTAGTAGTTAAAACAGGAGCCACATGATAACATTCTTACAGTGCCCTGGAGTTCAGAGGCTAGTCATATGTTAACACTTTCACAATGTCCTTGAGCTCAGACAGGTCACATGGTAACATGCTTACAGTATCCAAGAGGTCAGACACCAGTCCCTTTCCAATATCTAATGGCCAAAGGGTGTGAGCAGAGTGACTCTATTTTGCTATTGGCCTGTAATCATCTAGGATTTAGATCTTAGATTTTCTATGGAGAAATAACACTCTTATTGGACAAAAACTTGATTAATGGATTCCCCCCTGTTATTAAACAGCATCTGTTTAATTAATATTGTGTCAACATACAGGCTCAAAATACTTGTCACATGGCAAAAATTCTCATAGTATTCAGAAGCTCAGACACTAGTCACATAGTAACATGCTCACAGTATCTAGCTCATATGCTAATCACATGGGAATACCTTCCCAGTGTGTATAGTCTAAAACATCAATTTCTATATCCTAACAATATCTAGTAGTTAAAACAGGAGCCACATAAATATATGGTGAGTTTGAAGAAAAACTGGGGATCGGCTAAGTCCTATGCACCTCTCTAGTGACATCATTTTGTTCTTTGTCCTGAATACTGCTCTATTGTACATGTACTGCATTTTCTTTATTCCCATATCTGTTGATCAGCATCCAGGCTAAGACCATTACATGAGTGACATGTTTCTTTATTCAAACAGGGGTAATACCCATTTATCTCTGGACAGGATGTTGAGGTTTGGTCTTTGGCTTGTATTGCAATGCTAAATACTGTCTCCCAAGACCTGGATTCCTCCAGGGACAAGAGTCTCTATGTACCCAAATGTCATAACTAAGTACAATATTTTACCCTGTCCCCAAGTTATCCCTGATTGGTGATTAAGGATGCCTTCAGCCGGCTGGACAGAAAAGAGAACAGCAGAGGGTTCTTGGGTTCCCAGGCTTGGAGTCTGAGGAGAGCAATGGGAGGAGAAAAGGCAGAGGAACGAGATGCCCTGGGTTACATGAGTTACTAATACATGCCATGAGGACTGGCCAATTGGAGTTAAGAGATGCCCTGATGGAATGTAGCAAATTATAACTCAGGGTCATTGATTGTGAAATAAATTCTAATAGCTTAGAGGATAGCTATCGGTTCAGCTCTAATGCTGATTATTATAAATAGAAAGGTTGTGTGTCTTTTATCCAGTAACTGAATGATCAAAGCCTGGGCAGAAAATCCTGCATGAGATTAAATAATTTTCTACAACACAGGAACTTTTTTTTCTTCTGCATCTAAGTTAAAGTATTGAAAGGAGGGCGATAGAAATGATTTATAAATACAGAGGTGAAAAATTTACTGCTAAAACCAAACTATGCACAGCCACAGTGGAGAGAATGCATCTGCATGAGACAAGCTGTGTGGCTCTGTTGTCACAAGTTTCTAGCCTGCGGGGACCTAAAGAGGATGCAGCCACATACTTACCAGCTTGGAGTCTTGCGGATTTATTCTGAAGAACTGAGAAGAAGCCCTCATTCCTCATTTGCAGTGTGGCTGTGCTTCACCATGGAGTGACCATTTCCTATTCACCGCTGCAAACACTTCCAGAATGGCTGTGAGATTCCTTTGTGGTATCTGAATTAAATAGGTTAGCTTCTGGCTGTATGTCATGGCACCCTCTACCATGACAGTATTTTCCTATCATAGCAGTTTATTTCTTTTTCATGTAAAACAAATCCTATGCTAATTCAATTGATCTGAGGAGTTGCTTAGGACTCTCTCTTTTGCTAAAATTTTAGAAAAAGAAAATCCTTAATTGACAAGGAAATTTTACATACACTGGTGCATAACATCGTTTTTGGTTTATGTGTATGCTGTGGGATGACCCAATCAAATCACTTCATATTCTTATTATTTCTTCTTTTTTTTTTTGTGCTTGCTGATAATGTTCATGCTTTCTTCTCAAAGACCTGTGTGGTTTTCATTCTACAGGTGAGAAGAGAACTTGTCTGTTCCCAGGTATTACATTCATGGTCCAAAACCAGAAAGGGGGGCAAGGAAGAGGAAACAACCGGGAGCTTCTGTTCTAACATTCTGAATGACTCCCTCTTCACTATCAAATCCGATTTTGTCAGCACACAAGGTACCCGAGGGCTCTCGAAGTTGGGCAAAGGGGCATTTGAACTAGTGTTATTGCTGCTAATGCAGAATTCTGTAATTAAAGAAGAGCAGAAGGGTGGAATGTTTGGGGTTTGGCACGATTTAACCTGGATCAACTTAACATTGGTACATTCTCTTCCTTTCAGACATTGGTCGTCACCACCTGACACATCCAAGTTCTACTTCATTTATAGCTCTTAGCTCTCAGTCCAAAAGTATATTCTTGAGTTTGTAGATTGAATGAACTTAGTGATTTTTTTTAAAAAAATTACTTCCTATACACACCAACATAAGATATTGGGAGAAGGAGGAGGGGGGGGAGGAGGTAGAGGAAGAGGAGGAAGAAGAGGCAGGGGAAGAGGTGAAGGAGGAAACCATCACAGCAATAAAACAAGACACAGCAGGTGATTGGAGCCTCACCAAGCAAGGCAACAAAAGAGATTCTTTTGCTCTAGCTGTGGAATAAGCCTCTAAATGGTTTCCAGTCTAAATGGTTTCCAGGCAGGTGTGTAGTGGGGCATTGTGGAAGATGTTCATCTATCCAACTGCACAGAATTCACAGAACAACTTCTTGTTGATGGAGGCCAAGGACCTAGGGTTCATTAGGAGTTAAAAAGATAGCACACACACACACACACACACACACACACACACACACACACACACAAAGACACACACACACACACACACACACACACACACACGATAGACCACAGGTGGCTAAGCTTGAAGTATTTAAAGCAAAATTTCCCTCAAAATTCTTGGCAGTTTCCCAGCCTGTTCATTACCCGTGGGAGTAAGAACAGCACACAACTTGCTTAGATGTTGTTTTTAAGCCTGAAGCTTTTCCCTTTTACCTATTGCTCTTTGTGCTGTGACCACCATCCTGTGTCTTAGCTTAATGGCTTCTTTTTTGAAGCAATCAAAACAGTAGGCTCCAGTGACAGGGCCACCTCTTAATCCCCTCGTTGCCAGCATGTTGGCCCTCTCTCCCTGGTGGCGAACCATTAATGGAAGGTATTTGAGAGAGGCCTGCAGTTCCGTGGCTGCCTCTTTTATCAGTTTTATTTTGGAGTTTTGAGGAACTTGCCTTTCTCCAGTTGTTTGACTTCAAATTGTAGGACTCCTACTTAACTTAAATTGCAAGTTATTGGCAGAGAACTTTCCCTTAACAAATTGATATTTTCTTCTGTCTCCCCCTGTGCTGTTAGTAACCCCAGACCAGATTCATCTGTCTCTTTAGGAAAACCCTGGAAACTTCCAAAAGCACTCTTTTGTCCAGCTTTCAGGGCAGACAGTCACAACTCAAAAGTTGAACTCCTGACAGATCGCCTTGAGACTTTTTAATGTTAGCTATAGGATGTGGCTTCCTTGAAGGTTACAAAATATTTGGAAGTATAAGGAAGGAATTAATTTTTTTTTTTATGGAATGAAATTCTTTCACTGGGTATGTGATGGTGAATACTGACAACTTGACAGGAGTCTGTATTTCCTAGGAGACAGAATCTGGGCAGGTCTGTGAGGGATTATTTTAACTAGGTTAGTTGAAGTGGGGAGACCCATCCTAAATGTGGGCAGTACCATTCCATGCACTGGGGTTAGTTCTGTTTCCTTCATCCAGCATTGACATTCTACTTCTCAAATAAAATCACAGCACCTAATCATGCCCCAACATTCTCCCTCCTAGGGAACAAGAGAAAAACATCAAAATTGTGACTTTTTTCTTACTTTTTCTCAGAGTTGCTTTATAATTGGTTTATACCCCAGAGTGTAATAATTATCAGAAGTTGGACTTAATGGCTTTTCCTACTTTTCATAGCAGAATCCTAAGCTGCCTAGCCATCAGGCCCAGCTCCTTTTCCCCATGGCCCCTTAAACCTCTCTTCAGACATATGGTTGCAACAGGATGTGCAGGACTCTGTAATTTAAAAAGGGAGGAGAAAGTACTCTTGCTAGCATTATGTGTAAAACTTTTGTATTCTTCCTTCATTTTCCTTTGGATGCATGCAAGCCTGGATTTAAGTGTAACTGTGGGAACACTTCTTTGCGGGATTATGGAAATTCTACAGTTTGCCTTTGATTGCTTGAACCTGATTTTGTATTAACTTTCTAGGGGAATGGTGGGAATGCAGCACAATAGTGATCTAAGTGCTGCATTTTATACTCCCTCATCTACCAGCACTTCATTAGGACTTACTGATGGGTGAGGAAAGGCAGTAGGAAGAGTGGCTTTGGGCTGTCCGCATTCTTTATATTGTGCATGTCAGCTGTCTCAGACTGCTGTCACAAAACAGTGCACTTAGAAACTTATTTAACCAACAGAAATGTATTTTCTTCGAGGTCTGGAGTAAGTATGAGATCAGGGTGCAAGAATGTTTGGCTTCTGGTGGAGGCTCTGTGTTCACCTCCATCATGGCTATCTATATTCTGCCTTCCAGATCTCTCTCTCTCTCTCTCTCTCTCTCTCTCTGTCTCTCTCTCTCCTTTCTTTGTGGTTGTGTTTCTACCTCTGTCTCTCTGTCTTCCTTTGTCTCTCTGCCGCTGTCTAGCCCCTTCCCCCCCCACTTTGTATTCCCCGCTATTAATTTCTGTCTTTCCCACTACCATAGTTAATTTTCCCAAAAAGTGTTTTACTGTGTATCCATACTGGCCTCGAACTCATTATATTTCCCAAGCTTCCTCAAAGTTGTGGAGATTCTCCCAAGATCAGCCTCTTGGGTTCAGTACCACTCCCAGCACTCAGTTAATTGCCTCCTAAAATCTTGTGTCTAGTTGAAGCCATGCTGGGGATGTGGCTTCAATGTATGAATTTGAGGGGGCGCACGTGGGTTCCTAGCATTTTGTGTTATTATTTTCAACATATATGGATAGTCATTACAGGGTAGTAAAGTGTTTGACTCAAGCATCTGATAGGGTATTTGGTTAATCTTTACCACCCTTCCCCTGGGTCTCCAGATTGGCAGTGTCTTTTGGACTTTTGTGGTGAATGCTTGGGTCTGTTAGTGCTTCTCAATCTCTTCCAGGTTTCTCAATCTTAGATACAGAGATTCTACCCTGTTCTTTAGATATATCACCCTGAATCTCCATGAATCAGGGTCCCATGGAGTCCTCTTCTATAGGTCACAGAGAACATCATATTTGAAGGTTTGATAGTGAACAACAGATAAACAGATCGGGCCCATCTCCTTTGTTCAGCCCATGCTCATAATCTTGAAATTTACTTACAAAATATAAATTCAAACCTATCATTTAAAAGTTTAGCATAGGGATAGCAGAAATCAAACATGGGGATTTTTGGAGATCTCATTGTAAAAAATATTAAATGCTATTTTTCTATCAAACACTTTTGCTTAAGACATGGAATTCAAATTGCCCCTACTTTACAAGACTTTTATGCAAATCGCTTTATGTTCTTCACCTTTTAAAATCTTTATGCAAAAGTTTTACTCTCCCCAACATACCAGAACACATCTTGTAAAGCTTTTATTTATGCAAAGCCTCCAACCACACCCCAGTGAATTTAAGGAACTTGAAGTCCTACAGTGGCTGACCTCTCCCCCAGTTCCTTCATTTCCTTTGTGCCAGTTCTTTTAAGACTAACCAACCAATTGCAAGAGACTGTGAGGTGTGACCCCAGTCAGTTAGGGAAGCACCCTGGGATCACCCATCTACATTAGAATAAAACCATTTGCCTAAAATGCAAATTTTAGGCATCATACTAAGTGAGGTAACCCAGACTCAAAAGGTGAATCATGGTATGCACTCACTAATAAGTGGTTATTAACCTAGAAAACTGGAATACCCAAAACATAATCCACACATCAAATGAGATACAAGAAGAAAGCAGGAGTGGTCCCTGGTTCTGGAAAGACTCAGTGAAACAGTATTTGGCAAAACCAGAACGGGGGAACTGGGAAGGGGTGGGAGGGAGGACAGGGGAAGAGAAGGGGGCTTACGGGACTTTCGGGGAGTGGGGGGGCTAGAAAAGGGGAAATCATTTGAAATGTAAATAAATTATATCGAATAAAAAAAATAACAATAAAAAAAAAGAATAAAACCAAGAGCACCTTGGCTACATTGCTTTCCTGATTTAGGAGTGCCAAGCCACACCCTTCTGATCTGAGCCTGTCATGCTTCTTCAAACTGAAGTGCTGTCCTCTCTTCCTCCCTCCCTCTTTCTCCCTCCCTCTCTCTCTGTCTCTGTCTCTCTGTCTCTCTGTCTCTGTCTCTCTCTCTCTCTCTCTCTCTCTCTCTCTCCTCCTCCTCCCCCTCTTCCCCCTCCTCCTCCTCCTCCTCTTCCTCCTCCCTCTTTTTATAACCCCAAACTTACTTCTCACACTACAAAGCTGGTCCGGCTTTGTCAAACGCAGCGAAGCCAAGTTTTAGGTCCAGTTGCTTGCTGTGCTATCCTTTGGTACCAGTTATATTTGGCTACATGTAACAGAAAATTCTAATTAAAAACTGCTCTGGGCTGCTGACATGGCTCCGTGTTAGAGGCACTTGCTGCGCAGGCCTGGCAGCCTGAGTTCCTGCTTCAGATCCCAGGCTGTTCTTAGGGAATGGCAGGTTTGAAGTGAGCAGTTCAGTCTGGTAGGATGGCCTCTCAGGCTCCTCATGAAATAAGCACATATCCATCACCTCACACCAGTTTTTGGTTTTTCATCTCCTTGCGGTAAGGTGATTCCTGCCATTCAAGACAGAACCACATGTTAGATAGAAAGAAGGAGAAGAAACAAACGCTCGAAGTGCCAACCATTCCAGGAGAGTTTGACTTTTATATTTTCCCTTTTTTAATTAATTAATGTATTCACTTTACATCTGGGTCACTCCCCCCACCCCCAGCCCAGTTATCTTTGGAATTTTCAACTAGCAATATCTGCTTGCTTCTTATTGGCTGGGATTCTGTTGCATTGCCTTAGTTGACTCATGAAAGCCGGCAGGGGTAGGTGTGTTAGTATCTTCATCAGTGCTAAAGGAAAGCTGAGTGTGCCTGGCAAAGAAAGATGCGGTGGATGATGGGTGGGATGCAGGTTGGATGTATAGCTATTAAGACTATCTCCCAAATGAGGATGCCCATATGGCTATGGATTAGAAATACAGACAGGGCATAGTGGCTCTAACTTGTGGCTATACTGTTTAGGCCCTCAGAATTTGGAACTAAGTTTAGTAGCTGGAAGCTAGACTTCACTGAATTTCCCATCTTGGATAGAATAATGCAAAGATGGTCTCATTGAAAACTGTCAGCTCGATGTGGCTTGAGCATCCCTCAGTGTGGTGGAGTAGGTTCCGAGACAAAATATTTGATGAGACCTGACCAAAAGCTCCTCTATGGTCTTCTCTGACTTGGCCTGTGAGTTCATCATGTATGTCTCCATGTATTGGCAAGTCATTAAAATTAGACAGGTGTCAAAAGGAGACCATCACCCCTTGATGAGCTGGTGGCAAGGTGAAGGTCATACTGGGAAAGCAGGTGGAGTGCTCACGTGGTACAACCTGCCCTAGATGGATGTGTAGCTCAAGGACCAATAAGGTAGATATGAAGGTATTCATTTTCTTTCATGAAATTATGATCTCCCGAGAAGCAGAGCTCTAGGATGGAGTTTGAAACAGGTTTTGTTGTTTTGTTTTTAACCAGCTGAGGACCTAACAATTCATTAGATTCTTTCTCCAGTTTGTTTCTTATATAGCATAAATCCATATATGGAAAAATCATTGTCTGGCATGTATAATCTGGTGGAATTTAATGCTTTGTTCTGTTCTTGTTTTCACTGTCATAAACAGGATTTAGAACCATCCTAATAGGCCCTCGAAATCTCCCACTCTCTTCTACTAGGGCCCCTGTCCTACTTCTAACCCTTGGCAACCTCCCGTTTCTAGGAAAAGATTGTTTTTTTTTTTAGCAATGTTCAAAATACACCACACATATCCCAGGGGACAATCCAGGTGAGATGAGATCTAGTGAGTGAACTGGAAATGACAGAATTGTTTTTTTCTCTTTGTTATTTTACCTGTCCATATTTACTATTTACTTAATTATTTTTGATCAAAATGCATATTAATATTGTTGCATGCACATGCAATTTCTAAAGACATAGTTGGGAGGATTGTTTGAAAATAGGTTACTGGTAAAGATAAATAATCACAAAATTCTTGTAGGCTGCAGACTTAGATTAACACCCAAAGCAATTTCCTCTGGGGTGAAAGTGGCAGTGTTTAGTAAACCCAGCCTTTCTTCAGCAGACGGAATAATGTGGACGGTGAAGAGGAAGAGGGAAAAAATGTAGTTTTCTGAGTTGGAATTCTGATACCAAAGGAGATTATAAAGATGAAATTACTTTCTCAAATTTTACCTACACAGATAGCTCATGTGCTGCATGGAAAATGGGGCCATTTTTCAAATTCATCCAAATTCATGCCAGGCATAGTGGCAGAGTCTGGGCACAGACAGGGGCAGGGCAGTCTGTGTCTTGGTTCTACTGTATTTTCTGGAAGAGGATATAAGCAGCAATTTGAGCAAACAAATAGCTGAACAATTTTCAGATGGCTGTAAGTTCTATGCAGAAGTGGAAAGGGTTGTGGGATAGATGAATGTAATATAATTGGGTAGCTGGAAGGTTTTTGTGAGAAGGTCATATTTGAACTGTTACGTGAATGGTAATACAGGCAGAAGCACTTGACAATCAGACAGGTTTGTGAATCTGATAGTAGATGGGAGTAATGAATATTCTTTCGTTTGTTTGCTTTATTGATTCAAAAATCTGAGAGCTTACAATGTTTAGAAATCTTTTTGTTTTTGGAGTAAAAATTTTAATGAGAAAAGCACCAAGCATCCAGTATTAACAATTCCATTTGGAGCCCTGATTTATGAAGAATGGGTACAGAAAATGTGGTTCATTTAGAAATAGTATTTAGCTATTAAAAATGAGATTATGAATTTTGCGGGCAAATGGATGGAACTAGAAAATATCATCCCGAGTGAAGTGAATAAGTATTTAGAAGTCTTGAGAGGTAGTGATGTGAATGGGTCCACCATTGGAGACTGGAGCATGGCTTGTGCATAGCAATGTACCAATTTGGCATCTATGAAGTATTGTACGGGTTGTGATCCTCTGAATCATAGTCATCCTGTTGGGCAGTGAGGAAAGGGTGTTGGCTCCCTGACAGTTCTTTTTTCATCTAAGAGGGCCACCTCCTGGAATGGTAGCTTGAGACCTGTAAGAAGAACATGCAAAAAGAAAACTAAAAATGCAAAAGATTCCCCCGCCCCCCCAGTGGAAATCAACTCCATTAAAGAGAACGAAGAGGATGGAGAGGAACTGGGTGGAGAAAGACTACATCCATGACAAAGGTTTGGCACCTATGAATGAAGAATGGGAGGGGGGAAGATTGTATTGGAAGACTTCAGTGCAGCTCTACAAGTCCCATGGGACATAAGAGGGTGTGGTTCTTCCTTCACCTGCGGTGTGTGAACTCAGCTGGACAGACGAAATGGGAGGGCTAGGCTGCATTTTTTAATTCTCTGCCATCCGATGTCAGGCTTGTGGGAAGCGGGAAGCGCCGAGGGGTGGGAGAACACATCCTAAGATCTGAGTCCCAGCCCAAGTGAGAAAAGATGCAGGCTGAGGGAGAAGCGGGAGTTCCCTAACTCCCAGCACCCAGATACCACTGGGAAGTAAGTGGATAGGCTGGTGGATGAGCACAAGGGGGGGTGGTGGTGGTGGTGGTGGTGGTATCTCCAGCTTAGCTCAAGGGTAAGTGTCCCAGGAGCACTGAGGGACCTTCTGCACGAGACTTAGGCAGTGTGGCTCTGTATGAAGGATGAAAGCTTCCCCTACAGTGGGTGGTCCTTGTTAAGAGAGACAGTCCTTGCTTGTCTATACCATTTATTTATTGCTTATTGTGGAAAATGGATACCTACAACTTTCTTGGGGTGGACTAGAGAGTAAATATCTTTAAGGATCTGCAAGAAGGAATGTCCAGGAAGGGAAACTTATTGACTAAACCCTTGGGCGGCCCATTTAGATACTTCTTTGGCATGGAGAACTCTGTGCTATGTGACTAGTAGTCACGATCCTCATGTGGAGTGTCCTGGTCACTTGCTCCAAGACAGGAACCAGGTCAGAGGTAGATAAAACGCATACCTGTCTCAGATACAAGCATACTGTGGTTTCTGGATCTGTTCAACCTTCCCAGTTTTTGTCTGGTGACATGGTTCCACTTGCCCAACAAGGAAGAGCCACTGATGGTTATAATAGATTCCTCTAATAGAGGAATCTCAGAGGAAAGCTTCCAGCTCTAAAGACCCCACTGTGCCTGGGGAACACATGCTCTTGGCCAAAATGCTTGAGTAGGTTGCAAAGGCACTGCCAGCTGACCATAGCCAGGCTCTGAAAAGAATGATGAACAGTGCATTTTTCTGTCCAACATTTTTAGCTTTGACCAGCACCTCCTACACTAGCTTATTTTCATATGCAGAATGCACCCCTGTCTGTGCCCTCTTCAAATTAATCTAATGAGCTATTTAGAAAATTAAGGTCGTACAGTTTTGTTTCTGTTGATACCCAGGAATATCAATAACCAAGACAAAATTTATGATTATTAACTTATTACTTAATTAAGGTGTTGTGTGTGTGTGTGTTTGTGTGTTTGTGTATATGTGTTAATGAGAGAGTATATGTGTTGGGATAGTTGATTCTGCAGATGAAGAATTTGACTTTGAACTCAAATATGCAAATGCAGAATGACTGAAGTGAATGGCCTGAAATTTTCTTCTGGGAACTCAGGGCCAAAGATAGTAAAATGTCACTACTGATTCTAGGACATGGGGATAAAGGCACCTGGGATCACCAACAAGATTTTGTAGATTCGTGGATACAAGAACTTTCTCTATAGACTTATGAGTTAGTTAAACAGATGGGGAATAAAATTAGGGCTGAGGTTAGTGTTCAGCTCTTGCATTTGGCTCGAACTTGAGGATTAGGAGTGTCAGTCAGTCACCTCTACCTGGACGCCATCTCCCATCCTGATGTTAGGTGAGTGTGCTATTCTTGGGTAGGATCCCGACATTCCTTCTGCTGCCAGTGCCCCTAACAGCTGCTGCACATTTGAGTTCCACTTCTAGTTTGTGATGACTCTGGTTTCACTTTCTCTTTGTCCCTCCCTAAATCAATAGCTAGGTTATTACTTATTCTTTTCTCTTTTTCCAGATGCCATTACCGATTCTCTAAAGCAAGACAAACTTGACCCAGCGAGTGACCAGGAGTCTTCAACCACTTTTCTGACCTTGTTAAGAAAACATACAGATTTTTCAAATTGTGTGATAAGTCACTAGGTGGCACTGGGAGAGAAAAGAGGAGAGTAGAAAATAAATTGAGTTGAAACTGTTGCAAAACAAATGCCATGTTAACTTAGGAAGTCGATATGTAGAAGAAGTTGTCTGATTCTTTGGTAATTAAACTTTAAAGAGAGGCTTGTCTGGTTCCAAGTAAACACACATAATGATCTTTTGGATTTTTAGTTTGAATGTATCATTAAGTCTTGAGCTGGAAAATTTGGTTTCCATTTCGTTCATTTTCATGGGTTGGGAAAAAGCTAGAATGATGTAGAAAAAAAGAAATGATTATTTGGAGTGATAAGGGAGGGACAGCCTCCACTCCCTCCCTACTTAACCCTTCCATCCCCAGTGTCCCCTCTCTGCTTTCATATTACCTATGATCTGCTCTCTACCCTCTCAGTGAGTTCTTTCTGAGAGGGTACTAGGAAGAAAAGGAAATCATAGAATTGGAAGCCTGCAGTCACAGAAACTCCAACCTTTTGTTTGGCAGGTAGGGAGACAGAAGCATGAAGACAGAGCAGAAAGAACACAGAGTTACAAAGGCTCAGACAGTAGCTGTGCCAGTAATGATCTCTGTGACACTGTAAGCAGCTTTGATGCCAGGATCCTTCCCCAGAAACCAGGCTTCTCTAAGCTTTACCGACATTCTCAAAGGCCCATTGTGCCTTTTAGACACTGAGACGACTTGCCTAGTTTTTGTTGGCCTTTTGAGCTAGACACAGGTTAAATACTACAGGCCTGGCTTTCCAGTCTCTCTGCACCTCCACTGTCTAGTTAGGGTTAAGAAGAGCAGCAGGGGATGGGGTGGTGGATGGGGGATGGGGTAGTGGGGTGGTGGGGGTGGTAGGGGGAAGGGAGCCCCCTCTCAGAGGCAAAGGGAGGGGGGATTGCATGAAGAACTCTTCAAGGGAGTCCAGGAAGGGGGAAACGTTTGAAATGTAAATAAATAAAACATGTAGTAAAAAAACAAATGGAAAAAATATTATTTATTTATTTTTTTAAAGAAGAGCAACCTAGAAGATCCAATGTCTGCTCCCATCTTGGTAGCATTCCTTTGGATGTTCTCATTTAGTTATCCTTGGATGGTGATTCACATCGATCAATTAACAATTGAAAGCTTCCATCTGGATTTTTGGCCTTAAAATAATATTTTCCCTCATATATAACACCAACAGAAGGTTCTACATGATAAATACAAGGATGAAAAAAATCAAATTAACTAAGTCTGGCACTGTGAAGATGGAAAACAGCTGAAACATGTAGGTGACAGCCACCCAGTGAGGAACAGAGGGGCGGGACGCTAGGCCAGTCGTGGGTGGCCACTGACCTTTGCCCTGGGAGGTGGAGGATGGAAATCTGTTTCATTTCCCCTCCCAAGGTGAGCAGATTCATCCTGGACCTCAGGTCGTGGAAAGGATCAAGTCTAATAGTAGCTTTTTAAAAACTTGCAAGTATAGGGCTAGCAAGACAGTTTAGTAGACAAGAGTGTACTAATGTGACAGTTTGAATCTGAGGCACCATGTAAAAGGTTGGGTATGACTATGTGTGTCTACAAGCCCAGCCTTGAGAAGCAGAGATAAATGGATCCTAAGAGATTGTCGGCTACACTTCCTAGTAGAGATGTCAAGCCTTCAGAGTGGTGAGACCTAGGCTCGAGACAGTAAGGCAGATAAACATAGAAGGAACTTGACACTGTCCTCTGCATATACACATGGCAAACGCATGCACACCACCTCTCTCTCTCTCTCTCTCTCTCTCTCTCTCTCTCTCTCTCTCTCTCACTCACACACACACACACACACACACACACACACAATGCTTGAAAAATGCTATTTGAATGAAAGATACTTATTTTTTTAGTTAGTAGCTCTGTTTAGATCACAATGGAGAATTCCTGGTGTCCTTTGGACCCCTTTTCACAGCTTGCTGGAGAGTTAGAAATAAGAGTAGTTTACAGAGAAGACAATAAACTCTTGCAAACAAAAAGAAAGTCAGCAATAGTGCCTAACATCCTTCCTGGTAAAACAATACAAATTATGGCCTATAGTGCTATCCCTGGCATAGTCCAGGTCTTCTACTCCCTGGGAATCTACCTAAGGGCTCAAGGAAAGGACCATGGCAGGCTTTAAGAAGGAGATGCCTCCCTCTAAGGTTTAAGTAAAGACATTTAGCTATTCTCTTTTCTCCCACATGGCAATGGAGAAAAGGTGCCTGTGAAGCAGCTTAAAATCTGGCACCAATAGGAACTTAACATTTAATTTTTATGGGCACCATGAGCCATTGCTTAGCCTCTGTTGTTTGCGGCCCTCTAAGGCCTTCCTGACCAACATTTCTTAAGGAGTTATTCTACACCTGGCACTGCGTTTTTGTTTAATAATTCATAGCTTCAAGGAGGGGCTTTGACAGCCTTCCAGGGTATCGTTCAGATTATAAGTTTCAATATGGAAGATTTCATGTCCTTTGTCTTGCTTAGCCTTCTCTATCTTCTGTGTACCTCTGTCTCTTCACTCCCTCCCTACTTGAAGCCTTGCACCCCGAGTGTTACCCTCCCTTTCTTTTATATTACCTATGAACTATTATCTACCCCACCTTAGGCATGCCAATCCCAATGGCTTCTCGACTTCTGTCCTCAACATGAATTTTTGGAGAGATTTTAGGAAAGGGACAATTGTATAGCCACTTCAAACACCAGCAGTTGGACTCAATCCAGAGGTCATACAAATGGGCCTGTTTGAATCAAGTAGGCAACAAAGCCAAAGGTAATGACTCTAGAAGAAGGACAGGCAGGGAGTGGGTCAGCTGGTTGGGGTGGGATGAGGTAAGAGAGGGTAGGAAGGAGAGAGGAACCAGGATGTATTATATACAAGTACAGAATTGTCAAAGAACCAACTTAATAAAAAGAACTAACTTAAAAAAATAAATCTCTGAGGATGTTTAGCATGAATTCTCATAAACAGAGCTCAAAGATCTTCTGAAATTAGGGGCAATAGGAACCTGCAGGGCAAATAACTCTAGGTTATTCATCCCTTCCTTGAGCCTTTTCTCCAAGGGCTACATATCTATCCTTCGTTCCTATGGTGTCATATTTCACTTTTCTGCTCCAATCTCTAATTCTTTAAAGGGGGTCCATAAATTTACTAGCCATTCGAATATGCCTGTCATCACTGTTATCACCACAGATAGAGAAATCTATTAATTTTACTCTTTCCTGCAGCCCGAGTAATAACCCAGGGTGTGTTTTGGTTTTATTTTAAGGGACAAAACAGTGATATCACCATGGATCACATCTGTCCAGATCACTCTGAAGCCAACTGCGTTTGGTTCAGTCTTAATATATTAACTTTTATTAATATACTTTTCCTGAGGCTGATGACCTTTGCTGGGGCAGAGCTAGGGAGTCTTATCTCTCAGTAATGGATCTAAAGTTTCAGTTTGTCTCTGGGAAATGATGTGTGATTTTTTTCAATGGTAAGATGTCTTAAGAACTCTTTAGTAAGTGTTCCTAACACTTACTAAACTATTTGAACATCGTTGTTGCTATTGAACAATGACGGAAAACAAGCTAATTGTCAATCTTTCCCATTTTCTTTTTAATTTAGGAAGAGGGAGGCAGGGAAGCTTTCATGCTTTGCTGTCCTGAACTTCCTCATCTCCAGATGTTTACTCAGCTCACACCCATTGGGCATCTTCTGTATGCAAGGTGCCAGGCCAGGGTTGAGAGTACAAGAGATTTAAGAAGGTCGTCTGGGGCCGGGCGGTAGTGGCGCCCAACTTTAATCCCTGCACTTGGGAGGCAGAGGCAGGTGGATTTCTGAGTTTGAGGCCAGCCTGGTCTACAGAGTGAGTTTCAGGACAGCCAGGGCTACACAGAGAAACCCTGTTTCGAAAAACCAAACAGCAACAACAAAAACAACAACAACAAAACCTGGGAACTTGGCATGTCTAATAGGTGGATGATGGCTCTCTCTTTCTCTTTAGGAATCACCTAGGGTTTTTAGGGAAGGTACTTCATTTTTCAAAGGTCTGACTTTAAATTTTGATGGTTTCCTGCTTTCTCTCTCTCTCTCTCTCTCTCTCTCTCTCTGTGTGTGTGTGTGTGTGTGTGTGTGTGTTTGTGTGCTGTCTTGCCACAGAGTTACTGAATCTAGAGGCCCACTTAGACAGGTGTATTGAAAGTCTATTGAAAGCACAGAACAGAGAGTTTGGTCATGCAGAAAGTAATATCCAAGTTTGGCCTTACATGGTGCAAAACTTCTCCAGGTAAAGGGATTTAGAGAATAATCCTCTCCACCCACTTCCTTATTTTGTAGAAACCTTTTCTTGATGGCAGTCACATGCTGTTCGAAGTCATTTTCATTTACTTGTGGGCATGTTTTTGTCAAGAATCACATTTCCACTTAAAAACTTATCCTATGAACTGATGTGAGAGGAGAGAGAGAACCCTGATGAACAATCCAAACCAATCTAAGGAGCAGCCCTCTCCGACTTGGGATTATTCCCTGAAATAAAGGCTGCTGAGATGTTAATGAGGACAAGAGAAAGCAGGCTGAGAAGTAGAGGCATTTGTCAGATGGCAGTGCCAGTTTGCTGCCAAATGAATGTTGTTGCATCTCTGCTATGGCGGGGTTTGCAGCCACATGTGTTTGCCTTTTTGTGTGTGTCTATTTGCTGCTTGCTAAACATGTCAGTTATTTAAAAGAGTGATAGACACATGTGATGGTGTTTACTTCTCATTTTGTGTAAATGAAGCATGATTAAGCCAGGTGAGACACTTATGGGTTTATTGTATGCATCTCTGCAACCCTTATGTTGAGATATAATCCTGAAGAAGCAGTTTAGGCTACAGGTGCATTTGGCCTTTCTCCTCTTGGAGTGAGTTGTAGGCCACAGTTGGACTTTGTAATATAGTCTATTATAATATACAATGATAACATGTAATGTTTGCTATGCGACCTGTAGTATGGGATTGCTGCAATCTCATTCATTAGATTATATATAGTATTTTGTAGTGTCATTATAAAACCATTTTTCCTTCATTCCAATTCAGTATTGCATTGTTGTTGATCTGGAAATCCACAGATTTTGAGGTTCCATGCTAGACCATATCTAACACTGTCATTTTCATCTTACAAAGAACTAGAAATGAGTTTCACCTCCTATTTTTAGGTCATGGCCCAGTCTATAACAATTTAAATGCAGTCTGGTGTTTGGTCTCTGTCAACACACTCATTCATATGAGTGCCATGGTCTGTCACTTTATGAATACATTTGAGTGAATTATTTAAGCAAAGAAAAATGTTTAAAAAATGAGCCTTATAAACAGGTTTAGGGTAGATTAATCAGTTTCCATTAAATGCAGGAAATCATATCGTGGCAGGGTGGCAGTGGTATTATAACAGTGTCCAGGGAGTAGCAGTGTGCCCAGGGAGTGGCACTGTTTGGAGGTGTGGCCCTATTGGAGTAGGTGTGACCTTGTTGGAGTAGGTGTGTCACTGTGGGTATGAGCTTTAAGACCCTCATCCTAGCTGCCTGGAAGCCAGTCTTCTCCTAGCAGCCTTCAAATGAAGATGTAGAACTCTCAGCTCCTCCTGCACCATGCCTGCTTGGATGCTGCCATGTTCCCACCTTGATGATACTGGACTGAACCTCTGAACCTGTAAAACAGCCCTAATTAAATGTTGTCCTTATAAGAGTTGCCTTGGTCATGGTGCCTGTTCATAGCAGTAAAACCCTAACTAAGACAGAAGTTGGTACCAGGGGCTGGGGTATTGTTGTGATAGGGGGATTGCTGACCATGATTTTGTTAAGAAGAATGTGGATTTGGGAACTTTGGATTTGGAAAGCAGTGGAATGCTTTAAGTGGGGCTTAATGGGCTATGCTAGAAGGAATATGGAAGACTTTATTACTGAGAATGATTTGAATTGTGCAGACCTGACCCAAGTGGTTTCAGTGGAGAAGAATTTTAGTATGTGGCCTAGAGAATACCATTTTGTGTTATTTTAGTCAGGAATGTGGCTGTTTTTTGCTCTTGTCTGAAGAATCTGAGGCTAAGGTAAAAAGATTTACATTAATTGCATTGACAAAAGAAGTCTAACGAAAACATGCCAGCAGAGGCCTTGTTCTCTGACATAGTCTTATGAAGAGTATTTTAATGAAAAGGAGCAAGTTGAGAAAAGAGAAATATAAAATGTCTGGCTCAAGTAATAAAGGGGCACCAGAAAGTGAAATGGAGCTGATTCCTATGTTTACTGTTTACGGAGATAAACAGATTAAGGGAGTGGTGACTTTGGGGGCAAGATCCCACCCAGCTATGCTTAGGTCTATGCATGGTGGTGCACACCATCAATCCCAGGAGAGAGAGCCAAGCAGATCTCTGAGTTCAGGCCCAGCCTGGTATAGACCAACTTTCAAGTAGAGAAAAGCTAAGTCCAGGCATGGTGGCACATACCTTTGACCCCACCATTCAGGAGACAGAGCTATGCAGTTCTCTGAATTTAAGGTCAACCTACAGAGCAAGTTCCAGTCAAGCTTGTTCACACCGCCACACCTATCTTATAAAAATTTTGTGAAGATTGATATGATTTTTATAACATAGTTACTCAGTTGCCTGGTACATAATGGGTGAAGAATAATTTTGTAGTGTTCAGTGCCACTCAACTGTGAGGACAAGAGTTTGGATCTCTAGAACTCACATATATATATCCTGGGCGGGTGTGGTCACCTCCCTGTAATCCCAGCACTATGCAGGTAAACACAGTGGATCATGGAACAAGCTGGCTAGCTAGACCCGTGGACACAGTGAGCCTTAGGTTCAATTGGAGGACTATGTGGTAAAGAGCAGCATCTTGCCTGTTAAAACCAACACAGTTCTGGGGAAACCAGGATGGTTGGTCTCCCTATAGGACAGGCATAGATGGGCAAAAGCATAGCTTCCTTCATCTCCTTTCACACATTCTCTCTAAAGAGCATCTAAGCCTCCTGAGGGAAGTGTGTGTTCATTTGACCTTATTGATAGAGAATGACTCTTCTCTGGCCTCTGAACTTGCCTACTTGCCCACCTACATAGACAAAATATTTGAAGGGGGAGCTTTGCTATGTGAAAAGAAAATGTTCTTCATTCAGACTAACCAATGAATTAAAGGACTGGAAGGAAGTGGTTAAAGATAGTATTACACAAAAGCTGTAGGGAGGGTTGCTTCTGAGCCTCTTTACTCTCTCTGACCTTCCTTATCCAGCTACACTGTCCTTTGGTACCCAGCATGGACCACACCTGTACGGTGCATGCCATGTGCACTTCACTTGGTAAAGATATTGTTCCCTCCTCAAGCCACCCCCCCCTTTTTTTTTCAAGACTGCAGTAAAATTTATTCACATTTTGGAGTCTTTGTCTCCAGACTGGGATGGGAGAGAGGAAACAAATATTACATTTCTGAAAGTTCATTAATTCTATAGGAAAACTCTGGTTCTTTTCTTAGAGCTGGTATTAGATTGTACTGTGAAATGCTTCACAGGAAACCATTGTTTACTGTGTGTCTCTATGTGGCTGTGAAGATAGGGAGGAGGCTCTAATATGGATTTGCCATTACCAGTACCAAGTCTTTAATTGGTTGAATGTTGAATACCCTCAAATAAATTCTTTCCTAGGTTCATAAGTAACTAAACATATACTTAAAGAAAATGGCAGATACATTAGTATCAGCTTTGAACTTGAAGAGATATTTCTAGGTTCTGTTCTCCTTCTATTAATGACCAGAATGAGGATATAACTCATTGATTACATATGGGAGTGATAAGAGGGCAGAGGGGAAGCCAATTCACTGGGCAAGAGTCTGAACCTACAGAGAGATGAGGAAGAGGAAACAATGAACCAACTACAGGATAATTTAATTTGTAGCAAACACAAAACACCACAGTTACACTTAAAATAATCATCCACATTAGGGACTAGGGGGAGATACAGTTTTAAAATACAGGGTTTGTTAAAGATCTGGTGGGAGCTTTAGTCAATAAGCTTAATATAAAGCAAAGTATAATGGAGCTTTTACTCAATTTCACATAATATATGTAGAAGAAAAAAGAGGAGATCTGGGAAAGCAAGAGCCCCACTGCAGGTCTTATTGAGGAGTCATTGGTTATAGTTCCATACATACAGTTATTAAAAGGGTCATGGTAGAGAATCCAGTACCATATTTAAAAATATTCACTTTAGAGTATTGATAGAGAGACACAGAGAGACAGACAGACAGAGACAGAGATGTTTGAGAAATTAGAACTAGGTCACAGGAGAGACATCTTCATGTGGGAGTGAGTCCCTGTCTACAGTATTAACAGATACTTCATGTCTTTGGCCTCAGTGGGCAGATGTTTTAGCCAAGCAGGGGAGAAGTTGCTATTCATTAAAATAAATGTAGAAAATAGGTACTTTCATCAGAGAAATGGCAGCTTTCCAAGAGGATCTGGTCTACTTTGCTGAATTTGTGGTTTGCATTGGGGATCAGATCCAGGTGAGTTCCAAAGCAGCTTCCAATTCAAAGGGCAAGCTTCTCTCCCTCTGTGGTTTAGTTGGGGAGCACTCTGTGACATAGCTGAACAAAAACGACCTGTGACACAAGTGGAAATGATGGAGAAAAGTTCTCAGCTCAGAAAGGGGTTGCTAGGGCTTCCTTTGCCCCTCACTTTGTATGCATAAGGCATAGAAGGAACAGATCTGGGCTGACAGATGACAATTCATCTGAAAGGGAAGGAAATAACTGGTGGATGTGGGTGGTGAGGGAGGTTGATGAGTGTTGCCTATGCCCTAGATTCTGCACTCAGAGAAGCAACAGAGCTCAATCAAGGAAAGTGTTTGGGGTGGAAGATGGATGATGAGGAGTTATGGGTGGCATCCGGGAGAAGAATGATGGTTTAGCCCCACAAACTGTGGCTCTGAGCCCAGCGGGTGAATCTGGGACAATAAATGGCTTGTGACATCCAGCAGTTGCCGTGTTTCTGATCTAGTACTATGGCCAAGCCCCACTCAATGCTGCAGACAGCTTCATTCACGTGGGCCCATCCTTGATGCATCAGCAAAAAACCTTCCATCGGCAAGCGATGAATGAGAAAACCATTTGGTTTCATGTGTTTGTCACATTGTCTTCTCTCTTCTGTTCATATCAGCTTTGGTTTATGTATTCTGTCTCCTCCCCTCTGAGCTGTGGTGCAGAAGGCACTCACGTTACCGGGACCTCAGGCAATATGTGAAAAAAGGGATAAAGGGATTTCCTTCATGTACTCTGTGGAAGGGGATCCTTTGTCACAACCAGGGAAAGACAGCGTTCCCTGGCTTATCTTGGAATGGGCAGAAGTTCACTGCTGCTTTAATTCATAAAGAACAATTTCCTTCTTAGTTATGAGGAAATAGAACTTCTTCAAAGTAAAGCTTAATTGAGCACTAGAAGAAGGAAGAATATGTCCTGCTGTTAGACATAGCATGAAGCAGGACACTCTTGCCATTGAATCCAATGTCTTGCATCTTGAAATTGCAGTGGTAGTCTCTGACTATTGAGTTTAAAAATATATTGCTTTTTTTATTACTGAATTAAAAGAGAAAAAGCAGCTGATAAATGCATTAAATACGAATGCCATGTATGCATTTCTAAAGTTGCCAAGTGCTTTCATGCAGGTGGAATCTGAGAAGAGTCAGGAGCCTCTAAGATTCGTTCAAAGTGAGTCAGACAGCTATGCTTGCACCCCAAGGCTTGATAAAATGCTGAGCTGAAGAGAACAGGACCTGGCTTTCTGAGTGACTGGTAGGAGGTGAGATGACAGAACATGGAGGTACAGAAAATCTATATCTCAGGTCCAGATCTGATAAATATTTGAAGAGATGAATATATTTTGCCTGATTTGAACATTAAAACATATTTGCAACAAAATATCACATGTAGACATACTACATGCCATAAATACATGGAATTTAAAAAGAGAACCAGGAGTACTTGGGAGAACAGTCATTATCATTTGGCTAAGTACTCAGTGACTGGCCTGTTTAGAAGAGTAGCAGTCCGTATGAATAAACACAGGGACTGGTACCTGGCTTGCTAAAGCACAGCACAGGACCATGGGCTTGAAAAGATGAGAAGGTGTGTCTGAGAAGACTACGGAGCAATTTACTTCAGTCTTACCTCAGAGGGTTCAGATATAATGGTTCCTGGGGTTATTTTCAGAGAGGCTCAGATATGAGAGGGAGGCAGCAGCTGAGGGCAGTCTAGGTAGCAGTCAAGGCCTGTTTGAACATGCCTCAAGAAAGAACTAGAAAGATTAGATACTACACACACACACACACACACACTCACACACACACACTCACACCACACACCACATGCTGACACGAAGAAGCCCACTGCAGATCAGGCTGTGAGCACTGGATGAAACCAGATAATCCAATGTGAGATTCCAGACTCACCTACATCTGTGACCTAAACACAGTCACTTAAGCCCTGTTTACAGTCCACTTTGGCCTCCCAACCTCAGTATCAGAGTCTGTTTCTGGTTTTCCTACACTGGGAGGCCAGGGTCACGTTTTTTTTACCTGTGATGTTCTTGTAGACACTGCACGGGTCTCTTGCGGGTAGCTTCTCTGACCCTTTTAGAAGACATAATCTCACAACAATCTCTCTGGCTCTTAAAATCTTTTTGTTGATACCTTTCAGAATGATCCTTGAGCTTTGGGTGTAGGAGTTGTGTTACATATGTATCAGTTGGGACTGGGCTCTGTAAATCTGAATTTTGATGAGCTGTGTTTTTTTTTTTTTTTTTTTTTTTTTTTTTTTTTTTTTTTTTGTGGATAAACTTGTGACCAAAGAGCTATTTGGTAGCTCTTGCAGAGTCTATTAAAACAAATCAACAATGTTCACTGTAGGTTGGAGCAAAGAGAAGATGTTCTGGTTTGCTTGAGATTGAAATTCATTCATGACAATCCTGCAATATGGGTGCTGTGCCCATCATTTTCTAGAGAAATAGGTAGTGGATTGATTAATAATGTCTGGTTCTTTCCACTTCAGTATTCATGCTGTTTGTTTTAAACCCACATCATCCGTTCTTTACTTTCTAAAACTCATAGCCTTTTATGGTTTCTTTATTAAATTTTTGGTGTGTTTGTATATGTGTTCGTGTGTGTGTGTGTGTGTGTGTGTATGTGTGTGTGTGTGTGTAATATATGTATATATAAGTATGTGGAAGTCAGAGGATACCTTGGGTGTGGTTCCTCCTCAGGTGCTGTCTACTTTGTTTTGTGAGACAGAATCTCTCACTTATGTCCAGGCTCTCCAGTTAGGATAGGGCAGCAACACAGGGATCTATCTTTCTCCACTTCCCCAGAACTGAGATTACAAACTCCCACCATCACATCTGGCTTTTTATGTGGGTTCTGGGAATCAAATTCAGGTCCTCATGCTTGTATGCAAGCAGTGTAGAGAAGAAGCTATCTCTAGAGGTGCCTTCTCTTTGTGAAGGTTGCTGGTTTTATTGTTAGTGTTGCTTTATTATGATTGTGATGATGATGATGGGGATAGTGTTTGTGGTGGTGATGGTTGTGTGTGTGTGTGTGTGTGTGTGTGTCTGTGTCTGTGTGTCTGTGTGTGTATAGGTGTGACTTGAACAACTTTTGGAGAACCTCTTGATTTTCTGTATGACATGCACTCATGGTGCCAAGGATCAGCTGCTAGGCTTGAGGATTTTTGTCAGTCTGGTTAATATCACTCTGTTTCTATGAGATGCTGGTGGCCATGGTTCATTAGTGTTTAGTAGGAGTTTCCTCTTCAAATTGTTATTATGATGTGTTCAGCTGAATGAGTTGTGTTGGACAGTTTCTTTAATTTGACTATGATGTTTGTGAAGATTATTTATAGGTTCATACAGTTTTGAGTTCTGAATCATAAAACTGTAGCAGACAAGCCCTATGCTCAACAACTCAGTGATTGCTCATTGGCATGTTGTCTTTGTTTATTTATTAGGGCTATGATTGATGGAGAGTTTGTAGGATTTTTTTTTGTTTCCAGAAACAATTGTTTGATATTAATAAAATATTGATATTTTACTTCTTTAGGTTATCCTTCTAGGTTTCACAGCAACTCAGAAAAACACCTGTTTATTTTAATCTATTTCATTTATAACTTTAAAATTACTTTATATTCATCTGTAAAGTAATGGACTTCATTAATATTTTCATCTAAGCATATCATGCTCTTTGTTTATACCCCTTCACCCATTACTTTCTGTTCTCTCTCTCTTTTCCTCTTCTCTTGGTGTTCTTCTGTATCTATGCCTATGTCTATGTCTATGCCTGTGCCTGTGCCTATAGTGATAGTCAATTTGACAGGAATTGCCTAGGAGGTAAGACTCCTGCCAGAATACGGAGGTATTATTTTGGCTTAGTTAGTCTAAGTAGGAAGACCCACTCTAAAGGAAAGGCCCAACGTTTGTTGGGCCTGGGTCTTGAAGTACATAAAGCAAGAAGGGCAGATGAGCACAGACATTCTTCTCTCTCTGCTTCCTGAGGGTGGTGGAGCATTGGCCACCCACTGAATCCCTTCTGTGTCATGATGAATCAGGATCTACCCATAACTGGTAGCAAAATGAAGCTCTCCAGCTATAAATTTTTTCTGTTA